>NW_007578364.1:118621-291499 GCF_000690725.1 Stegastes partitus
TTTCCATTTTTCACAGAATAGTTAACTTTTTATCAAACATTACTGCTGCTTTAATGTGCATGTTGCATTTCAATACTGTACATCTTTAGGCTGGGCTAAGTTTAACTACTTTATTCACTGTTGAGTAGTTTAATCAACAGAAATGCACCATATTCTATAAAACCATCATTTGCTTGTAGCATCTCCGACCTGTGAGAACCACATACTGTATCTCAGACAGAAAAACATGTCTGTGTTCAGCTTTGTGACATTGCATTTCACAGCTAAGCCAAAAGGATTATTAAATAGCTTGCTCAGCGTAAGAAGTAGGAGAAATTTCTCAACGCGTAAAGAAACACTTAATCCTTCAGTTTATTTCAAACATTCAAAATGACCAAAATCACCACACCCACAGGGAAAAAATAACTACAGGCGCAATTAAATATGTGATATTTAACAAAGTGAAATGTAAGCAATATACTTAGACTGACTTTATTAATCCCAAAGGGAAATTCTGTTGTTACAGCAATATTCAACAAGGGGTAAACAAGCAAGAAGACAACACACAATGTTAGGGTATAAAATGAAGGTTAAATAAAGTCAAATAAAATAAAGTAAAAATGTAGAAAATATAATATAGCAAAAGTCAACAAATTTACAATAATATATAAGCGATAACAGAAATGTGCAAATGTGCTTATATTGAAGCACTGAAAAGTCTTATTGCTGTTGGGAGGAAAGACCTCCTTGGAGCAGTGGGGTTGTATCAGTCTGTTGCTGAAGCTTCTCCTCAGTTTTCTGGAGGGGTTGCGAGGTGTTGTCCATGATGACCTGCAGTTTGGTCAGCATCTTCTGCTCCACCACCTCCTCCAGGGTGACCAACTGACAGCCAACAACAGACTGGGCTTACCAGGCTTATACCAATATAAGTAGAACATACTTAGAGGTTTTAGAAAAGCTAGAAAATTTCTGAATGATAAAGACAGAACATAATTATATGTTAATGTCATTGACTGTAACTCAGTTGTTCCTGTGAATACTTGTTTTTGGACAATGTGATGACAGTGAACAGCAGAGGGACAGCCTGCCAATGACTGAGGTGAGAGATTAACTCTTGTGATGCACCAAGTCAACAAAAACAGCCTAAATTTAAAACAAGATAAAAATGATTATTTTACTAAGTCAGACTAAAAGGGCAAAAAGTATTTTTGTATTTCAGACAACAGATTGAAACAGAGGTTTAGAGACAGACAATGGATGCTGCTAGATTAAGGACACACCACCTGAATAATTACTATCTAAGAAATTACCCTTTCAGGAGAGAAGGTTCCAGGGTAACTCATGGCTTCATTACAGTCCGTTGTTAAACTCAATGCTGTGCGATTATTGTGCCCAGTCCCTTAATGATCAAGGAAGACAAACGCTGCTTTTGTGTCTGTTGGAATTAAACAGAGGAAGAAAGCAGGTAAAACAGTCATTAGAAGAGTGGGAGCCAAAAACATGCAGCGCCACATTGTTGAATAAAGTCCAGCCCATTACTGCAAAACTGTCACATGCACAAAAGAAACAGCAGGACGAGGCCTGAGAAAACTGGAGGACTGTAGGTTGAACTCAATATCTGACTGGTGCGGCGGCAATTTCTGTTAATTCAGCATCTGCAGCTGGACTCATGCAAACATTGAAATGATTGAGCTGAGTGGAATGAAAGGAAAGAAGGGACACAAAGTCTTTATATAGCAAATACATGCAAAGGTCAGTGGTACCATAAGTCACATGCTATCCTTCTTCACTGATGACCCAGAATAACGTCTTCAGAGACATCACACAGACTCTCTTTCTCTTTCTTTTTCTCTTTCTTTTTCTTTTTCTCTTTCTCTTTCTCAAACTTTCAATTAAAGGTGGAAGAATTCATCTGTGTGGTGAACGAAGCAGTAAAAGAGGAGAGCAGTGAGAGGACATGAACGAAAAAGACGTTTTGATTTTACTGCTAAGGTGAAAATAAAATACGGTAGATCATAGCAAACATTGTCAAAGAAATCAAACAGGGCATGAAGTGAATCTGCCAGTGGTGCAATATTTACTGACTGGACACAGCACATGACTGGAATAAACCTTGAGTCAGCATGCCTTTGTTTTACTCACAATAGCCTTTAACCCAGACAGGAATTCATTGGATTCATTGATACAAAAAAAAATAAAAATGGGTGAGGGACTTGCAAAGGTGGCCACTGATCAGTTGGTTCTTACAGTTTCATGATTAAGAGGGCAGAACCATAAGAAAGCAGCAAACACATTGAGCAATGTGTAAGGAGAAGACTTGTGAGCGCTGTTGCCTCTGCAGAACACATTGAGTCAACCTCGAAATGCAATCATCTCAATCTCAGAATCACAATCTCACTGAACTTAGTTCATGACTTGTGAGTTTTCTTTCACCAGTCTGGCGAGTATAAAAAACTCTTTCAGGGAGTTAGCTGTTTGACCATTTGTGTCCTACCAGATGGACTGAACACACAGCTGCTGTCCAACTGTTGCTTGCACAATATGAGACTGTTCTAACTTCGTTTCAGAACACGGCTTTGTGCAGTGTGAACAGAGTCAACAGACTGCACAAGAGCTTCCTCTAAGAAAACATTCTTCTTGGGCTTCAACCAGCCCAAGATGTGGCATCAAATTTAGAAAGTCTAAATGTCTTGCTTCACTACAAAGAGTAAACGGTGTCTGCCATGCTGTCAGCTACTGAGCATATTAAAGAACGCAAACAAACAAAAGCATCTCATCTGGTTGTATTCTCATGACAAGCAACTTGCCTCATCATTGGACCTACTACTCATCCAGAGGTCCATGGTGTTCTTCCAAACGCCTCTCAAGACCTGCAAAACCACATGTCCATCTGTCACATTAATTACATCTCATTCATAGTGGCCTCTGGGCTCTTGGTTGCCTGTGTGATCAGGGTCTTTCATTCCTGATTACCAAGTTTCGACCAGATCCAGGAAGATTATTAGTGGTTTTAAAATCCTTGAATCTGAGAATGATGTGCTCTTGGGCTCTTTTCAATGCTACGCAAATCTTCTTTTTTCCTTCCCCAGATCTGTGGCTTAACACAATCCTGATTTGCAGGTCCATAGACAGCTCTCTTGACCTCATTGCTTGGTTTTCACTCTGACATTTACCATCAGTCGTGAGACCTTACATGGACAGGGGCATGTGTTTCCAAATTATGACCAATGAATTTATTTAGGCAACGGTGGACAGACTCCGGTCATGTTGTAAGAGCATCTCAAGGACCACTGACAGAAGTAAAACACATTGGAGATCATCAGAGTTCCAAAAACACACACCACTCTTCAAAAAAACAGATCATGGGTTTGACTCCCGATCTGCGCAATAACAAGTTGTACGCCAGTAGGGAGCTAGACTCACTGATCCACCTCACCAGGATCTACAGCAAAGACATCAGGATGTCAGTCAGACTGGATAAGTGTGGCCGCATGGTGGCAAAGAGAGGGAAGATGATCAGCACTAAGGGTGTAGAGTTACCAGAAGGCAGAATAGCAGACATACAGGACAGCTACCTGGGTCTTCCACAGGTCAACAGCCAAATGCCTCCACATGGAGACAAAGAATCCAAACCATCATTGTGTACTCCCCACTACATACCCAGCTGGAATAGTGAGTCGGCCACAGGAGATGGATGCAGCTGATGTCAAGACACCAAAATTCCTCAAAGTGCGCTGGTGGTTCCACCTAAAGTCCTGCACCCCGAGACTCTACAAGCAGTGAGAAATGGGAGGGCAAGGATTAGTGAGTGTCTGAGCCTCAATCCAGGAGGACACAAGAAACATCTTTTTATACATCAGGAAGATGGCGTCTTGGAGTAACCTGCTCAGAGAGTGAAGACAGGAAGGAAAGACAGAGGGTGATGAGGTGGAAGAGGAGCTATCCTGGGTGACCAAACTGCTCCAATCGGATGTACCATCAACAGGGAAAGGATGTAGCTGACATCAAAAAATCCCACTTGTGGCTAGAAAAGCCCGACTTGAAGGACAGCACCATCATGGCAGCACCAGAACAGGCTCTGAGCACCAGATGCGAGGAGGCAGGAATCTACCATAACAGACAGGACTCAAGATGCAGGCCATGCAAAGACAGTCCAGCACATAGTAGCAGGATGCAACATACAAGCTGGGACAGCGCACACGGACAGATACAACCAAGAGGCTGGGCTAGTATACAGGAACATCTGTGCTGGGTATGGACTAGAAGCCCCCAGGTCCCACAAAACTGGAAGTGGCTGAGAACACCAGAGTGAAGATCCTGTAGGACTTTAAATTCCAGTCTGACAAACAGGTGCTGACTAACCAACCTGACATAGTGGTGGTTGACAAGGAGCAGAGGAGGGCATGGTTGACGTAGCAGTCCAAGCTGATGGTAACATCAGGAGGAAAGAGCACAAAGAGATCAGGAAGCACCAGGGGCTAAATAACACCTGGAACAAATATGGAAGGTGAAGGCTAAAGTGGTCCCAGTGGTAACAGGAGCATTAGGTGCTGAGATCCCTAAACTGGAAGAGTAACTCCAGTAGATTCCAGATAAAACATCTGTCTAGAAGAGTGAGTGCTATAAACAGGTAAGAGACTGTGCAGAACCCTCAAACTATCAGGCTTCTGGTAGAGGACCTGAGCTGAGAAATACACATGCCATCAAGTGCGTTTGTTATTTATCTCTTCACATTCAGTTAGGTGGCTGTGACTTCTCCTGACCCTATTTTACTTCTGTGTTTGTATCTAAGTTTGTATCCCCTGTATTGCGAGTCAGTGAAGCACTAAAAGCTGAATCCTGCTTCTTATTCCACACTGTAGTAAGTAATTTCTAATATATATCTTCAGAAATAGAAATGAGTGGCGTGTATAGAGACTCAGAGGTTAGTAAACATGAGTACAGATTCAAAATCAACATGAGAGCTGCAATTTTCCTACGTTATTGTGACACTTAAACCACAAATGTTTATGTTAAAGTTGAAGGAGCATGATGCTGGGATGTTTTAACAATTTAAAGTGTGTAATTTTTGTGTCATACATAGAAACAAATCATTAAAATTACTCATTGAGAATTCACCTAACTAATATTTAAAAGTTATATTCAAGTTGATCAATTTTTAAAAAGTTAAAATTAGATTGTAAAATTCAAGTTGAATCAGAAACTCAAACTCGTTTCTCAAATACGCTCGATTAAATTCCGATAATAAAATCTGTACACAACGGATGAATGGCACGAAACTTCTCTATTTGATTATGAGAATTTTATATAGCAGGCCTACTTGATTATTTTGTGAGATACTGTGAAGATTTTTTTTTGCGAATATGTTCCATGTGATTCCCATTGCACAAGCCAGGACCTATTTCTGTGCTCCATCCTTTCCCCTTTGACAGTAAACACAAGACAAAGTAACAAGGGTGGTCCTCTGTACCTTGTTATTAAAGATGATTTTTACCATTAGTCTTGGAAACCTTTAAGGGCAGTGCTCACCCAAGAAGACCCACATCTCAAGGAGGAGAGGAGATATGAGGCTGGAGAAAAAGCGGTTGGGGAAAATAAGCAGCTGTATTTCTGTACTCGTCCACACCCCACAGAGGAGGATAACATAATTACACCCGCACAGGACTGTGTAAACCACTTCAAGGGCGACAGAGGGGGCCGCTGCTACTAAATTTGACCAGTGTGGAAGTATAGAGCGGAGACTTGGCTGGGAGGAGCTGCAAAAAGCTGCAGAGAGAGACCCTTTCCTGAACTCCCTGTCTGAGGAACAGACACACAACCGTGTGACTAACAGAGATGCCAGGCATGGTGCTGCTCTAAACAAAACACAACAAATCTAATCTAAACTTCCCAGTGATTGCTGGAGGGTTCACCACAGTTCAAGGTTCCCGGTCCAGGAAATGTCTCTTCAACAAAGAACTAACAAACAGCTACTGTGTTTTTATTCAGACAACTAGAGATAATAATAATTGCTTGTGAGGGGGCTGGATGGAACCAACGGATGTTCTCATTTCACTGTCTGACAATCTTCTCAAGCAGATGACTAAGTCACTTGTGATATCTATGATGTAAAACAGTTTTGGAAAGGCATGAGTTAATAGTTTTTGTTGTTGCTTAAGTTGTGATCCTGGAAGCTCATTCTAGACAAATTAAGTATCAAGGGAATATTGACTATAAAGATGCATCAAAACCAAAGAAACTCTGGTCCTTTTAGCCTTTGGTTAATGTAGCATCTGCATATCAGTGCTGTGGAACTTTTACTGCTCATGTTTTCACAGCCCACCCTCTTAGTCTCAATTCCTAATTATTTAATCAGCTGCTGAGAAAAAGAAGAAGTCGCTTGATGCCAATCAGATAGCACAGATTTTTAATTAGGACTCCAACTAAAAAAAAAAAATTCACTGTAAATGATTTCCTTGATTAACTGATTTGATATAAGGTCTATAGAATTGCCAGAAAATTGTTTAAGGGAAAAAAAAGTTGATTAGTGTTTTCCAAAGCTTTCCAAAGTTTTCCAAGATAGCATCCTCAATTGTCTTGTTGTGTTCACCATCCAAATATAATCAATTTATTGTCCTACAGGAGTAAAGAAACCAAATAATTTAGACTTTTTTTTTTAGCCTTTCAACAGATTGCTGGACCAGATTAATTGATTACCGAAATAGTTGACGATAAGTTTGGTAAGTATAAATAAATAAATCGTCAGACTAAGGCTCGGGTTTGATTGGCTGACCTGTGAAAAAAATACTTCCAACAGCTCCAGAGCCGTAAACTGTCGGTGGTCATGGCAACAGACGACACCCATTCGCTAAATCCATATAAGGTTAAAACCTACCGCTCTGGTTGAAAGTGATATACTGCTGTCTAAACACGTGAAACCAACTTGAAATACACCCATTTTAAGCACAAGTTAAGTAAAAAATCTTTTTCAACTCTGAGTAAGTACAACACTGGTGCCAAAAATGTCAATTCCAGTTGTCCTCATTTGACGAACATAACGGAGGAAAGTCCGCCTTCACCTTAGCTACCGTTAGCTTCTGCATGCTATCCTCACATATCGTTAGCTCGTTAATGCCGCGCGTTTTGGCGTCCGTTCAGTTTAAAAATGACCTAACATGTGGACATTTGGGCAGAGTTTCTGTTCGCCCCTGACTCAGACTACTGGCTTCGGGCGTGGAGACACTCCCCCCCATGACCCTCCCCCTCTGAGCTGAAGTGATGCAGCGGTGAGCGGTCACTGGGGGGAAGGAGGGCAGCCCCGGCGACTCAGCTACTCGGCAGCTAGCTGAGGAGGACGGTGGCTGTGTGGCAGAGCTGCTCGGGGTTCAGGAGCGACACAAACCGCCTGGCTCGGGATATATATTGATCCAGATCAGGGCCCATAGGCACAACTTGGCTACCCGAGGATTCCAACATGCACCGAATAACGGGGAGAGAGGGAGGAGACAGTTTAATTGAAATGAGCCCGACAGACTCCTTTAACGGTGAGTAGCAGAGAGCCTCGACCAGCCTGCCTGCCTGCCTTCACACTGGGGGTACATGTAAACCTTTTAAAATGTTGCTATCATCAGCTAATATATACTTTTTAGGGAAACAATTAAGACTAAACTGGGCAAGGTACACCCCAATTTGTGCAACATTTAAAATAACTTTAAAAATAGGTTAAACTTTCAGGAGATTACCAAACATAGACTAAACTCTTTAAGTCACATGAACTCATTCATGTTTTGAACATGTTCATGAAATTAAACTGTAGTTACCCTAAGCTGTGTTTTTCATCCCAGAGCCAAGGTAAACAGCTTATTTTAACCACTGTTTGGACAATTTAGAAATCACAGTGTTTCCTTTGCCAGCAACCACAAGCTGCATCTCCCTCACCTATTCAGAGGACTTATTAACATCAATTTAGGAACATTTCCTCAGCTATTTTAAAATGTATCCACCCTGCTCATTTCCCCTTTAACGCCCCAACCAGCTCATCGTCTGGTTTTCTTTTCATGGAGGCAGCAGTGACTTGCAGGCAGCCAGCCTCCGACAGCTGGCCAGCCTACTGGAAACACTCTGTCACTTACAGACAGCCACTATATCCACCAGCACAAACCCCAAATCCCTCTCTGTTGCTTGCTAAATGTAAATTTTAAAACCAACGCTCAGACAGAGGGTTTCGTTTAGTCATTTTATGGCTATAAAATGTGTGTTGCTGAATGAATGATGAATCACCCCGGATAGTCTCCAGCAAACCGAATCAGTATGAATCAATGTAAGAGTGTAGTGTTTCATCTGCAGCACTGAGAGCTTTTACATTATAGTGGTCTAGCTGAGACAGAAGTCTGATTACTGCAGGATCATGAACTACAGTAACTGTTATTTCGGTGTTGAGTGTGTTTGTGGTGTGTGGAGATAACAGTGGGAGCAGTGTTTTTCTCACAGTACACTCACAGCTCCACAGTATTAAATCACAGTGATGCTCTAAATCTTAATTTTTTATACAGATTATTTTGCTTACAGCCTCTTTGTGGAGCATGATGAACATACTGTAGGTACACATTACAAAGCCATTCCTGGTTGCGTTTGGATCATTCAGATTCAGACTAGTTTTGATTGTTGCTTGTTGTTAAATTAGCAGTTACCCTGACTGTAAATGATCTTGATATGTGAGCTTGCTCGGTAAAACTGGCACAAGTGTGCACCTGAAACTTGCAAGATGCCTTCCTGTCCCAGGAAATGAAACAAACTCACCCACAATGTTCACATGCAAACTGTTGCGGTTTCAAGTGAGGTAGTGGAATTTTCATGTTCACCTTAAAAAAAACCCTTATAACAATGTCAGATTCAGTACAGCTACATAGATACCAAAGAGTTGTAGTAGTAGCTTGGAGATCTGTTATCCCGGTTATTTATATAAGCTCTATTTGTTGTTGCTGTTTTACGACTCAGCAGAATTTGGTTTTATTATCAGTGCAGAGTTGTAAAATAATCTTATTTGCTTAAATAATAGATGTACACGCGACCTGTGCTCTTCAGTCTGTTGGGTTGCTGTGGTTTTAAAAAAAAGAGAGACAGTAGCAGCCTTGTGGCATTTCCACTGTGATCAGCTGCTCACTCTTGAACAAAGCCTTAACTGTGGAGGCTACTTAGTGGGAAAACACTCTTGGCATAGTTAACTGGATAATACTGCGTCCAATAGTGTATCCAACTGTGCAAAAATATGCTCAGCTGTTCAAGAGGCGTTCTCATATGTTGTCAAAGAAACGCATCCAAATCAAAGTCAGTATCATGTCCGTTTTTTAAGAAGATGAAACAAGAAGTTGGTTTTTCCATTGTTGTTAAAACGCTGTAAAAGTGTAGCATAGACTACCTGTTTTAGATTTAAGTCTAAATCTGAAGGAAACTACCCTGCACAGTTCTGATAGTCAAGTATTTTTTAAGGGCTCACAGCTGCTGGACAACAGCCCCCTCTAAACTTCCACATCCTGCCATGACTCAAATGATAAGAAAGGTAGCATGACCCCGGTGTGTATGCAAATGTTAACAGTAAGCTTCATTTTCATATTGTAGATATTATATATAGTTGGTAAATGTATACTATGGAACATAAAGTGCTAAATATGCTGAGTACAGCTAAATGATTTTATACAGCAGAATAACTACCAAACGTATGCAGTGGGAAAAGCTGTGTCTCAGGTTGTGTAGTCTTTCAGTTCTGGAGTGCAGATTTTATAATTAATGGCATTCATTTTAGTTTAGAACCACAGTTACATTTTGCTAACTTTGTCTGTCATAATACAGACAAAAGGTTTGAATGCTTGTTTCCTCTGTAAGCACTTTTTTTGCGTTGAGTCCAGACTAAATATAACCTCAGAGAGACCATCAATTAGGTCTGTTGCATTTCTATTTCTAAAACACAGACAGAGGCTGAAACCTCTATTTTTTTTTAGCGATAGTGATGCCAACAGTGCTTGATGTTTGTCTTGTTCTCCATCACCCTTGCTATTTGTTTATGTAAATCTTTTTCTCAGAATGTACTTCAGAAGGTTATAATTTCACGTGAAAGCAAATGAGTGGTATGTAAAAGAAGAACTTTATGATACCTAATGCCGTGTTTCACCGTACAGGCAGCTTTCGTTTTCAGGCACGTTGAGGGGGTTTACCGGAGCTCTCAGTCACTCCTGAAGTGGCAGAGTCACTGCAACATGGCTGCATGTATTCTTTCACAGTGACTTCTTTCTCTGTTAAGTCACCCTGCCTGCCCTGTGGGACCGCTGCCACAGAAAGCTGTACAAATATAGACCACAACATTGGCTGTCTGTCAATGCTTCCTACTTTACTCAGGCAGCTGTTCATATGCCTGAATCTTTACTGCCACCAACCTGCCTGTTTGAGATGACTCATAATTGCTACTTATTATTATTCTTTTATGGTGTTTAGAGAGTCACCCTGTAATTAACTCTGATATATCTGTTGCAGATGATATAAATGGCTATCACCAACATCCGTCATCCAGCTCAGGATCCCTCCAGCAGGGACAATCAGGGGTAAAAACCAAACTCACCACGTTTACACTCACACAACACATTTATATGGATGTTTCTGTAAACCAGCTTCTTTTGCTATGATAGTGGACAGTCTGTGAGAGTTTCTTTTCATACCAGTACTGAACAGAATTTTAGAATTACTGGTATTGTTTAATATTAATTATGTTTGCAGGTACCTGAGAATAATCTGGCTATATTTTGATTTAAATTTGAACCAACTATTTAAATATCTGAAAACGTGCCTTACTTATATGTTAATATTTAGCTTTCCAGATCAGATTCAGGAATGATTTCTGCTTGACAGTGTTGTATCTTCACCTCCAGCTAACCTCCTGCACAGTGACAGGAAGTTCACTGTGTACAAGTGAAGTGCTTTATTTGGATTTCCTTCCCTCTTTTTTTCCTCTTATATTTGTTTACTTAGCCACTAAAGCAGGATGGTTTAGTTTGTGATCTTAGGAGCCACACCTAATAGATTTTAGTGTATTGCTATGCTAGTAGACGATCTACAAAAGTCATGAGGGAGATAGAGATAATCCTAATGCTTCTGTGTTTTCCTCCTTCCACACTGCACTTAAAGTCTCCTTTAACGCCTGATGTGCACGTAGAGACCTGTGAGTCTCTCAACACCAGCCAGGCCTCCCTGGCCTCTTCTGATCACAGCGACAGTCCACACTTTGAGACTGACACCTTAGAGCGAATCAGTGCTTTGACTGGGGTAAGACACCAGTCAGGGGTGGAGTTGGTTGCTGTTGTGTTGGTGTTTCTGTGTTTTGTGTCGCCTCGCATCATCTCGGAACTCAAACCTTTAACCGTCCTAGACCTTACTGATTGTGCTTTTGTGTTGTTGTTGTTTTTTTAACATAATCCATAATTTGTAAAGATGCAAAAACATAATGCAAGTATGGAGTGTCTGCTTTGTTGATCCATGTTAATCACTTCTGTGGTGGTTGCTGCTGCAGTTTTAGCCGTTGTGCTGTTGAATTTGTCGTCTTGTTAGACTTTCTCTCACTGTCCAATCGGTTCATCCACAGATTTGGAGAAAACGGGCACTATTCCTGAAGTTTCGTTCCAGGGTATGGCATGGTAAAACAGGCTTGTGATGTGATGCAGCCTTGTGTTTATGTCTGCCTGCCTGCCCGCTATTATTTCCTCCTTGAAGATTGTCTGCTCAGTGTTGAGTTTCTCCACTGGCATAGATGTTCAAAGAGTGATGTTAAGACATCAGGGAAATCAATATTCATTTCTTGGTAGAGAGCTGATGTTGTCCTTTGGAAAGCATGTTTTTTTTTCCCTCAGAGTAATGGAAACGTGCTGGCTTGAGCTATGTATTGATGTATCATGAGAGTTCATTAAAAATAGAGAAGGCCTTTTTCCTTGCTTTCTTCTCACCTGTGATAACTGTCTGCTTCACTGAGGAGACAGCAACAGCCTGGGAGTGTTACAGCATAATTAGAAGGTGCACACTTGCACATACACGTGCAGATTTTCATATGCACTGTGCAGTGCATCTGTCATTTGCCTAGCTGTTTTTATGTGAGTGACCTTAAGTGTGTGTATACTTTAAGAATATATACTGTAATCATGGCCCTGCCCTGTGCTTATGACAGGACTGAACTGTGATGCGGCTAACCATATACTGTACTACAGGCTTCTTCCTTTGAATCCCCTAAATGTGGCCTTGTTTAAACAGCGTGTAACCCTATTTTAATGAAAAGTGTCATCATAACCGTATATATAACAACAGCCACTCTTCAGAATAACAGAACAGTGCAGAAAGCTTTACTAGTCATCTGGCTTCCTCCAATTAAAGCCTGCAATTAAGCTGATTATAAAATGACATCAAGGAGTTTTAGGGGGTCTGCTTCACATGTTTAATTGTGTCTGCACTCACTGTCAATCTCTGCGGTCTTACAAGACTTAGGAAATATAGGTCTTGTTTCATTACAAATTGAAAGTTTCATGTGCATGTAACTTTTAAAGAGGGTTTTGTGTGTGTACTCTTGAAGATTGTAATTTTCTGCAAATCTGGAGATCCAACTGGAAATGTAGTTCTGGAGAAATGTCCCAAACCCTCTCCATGTTTAGAACAAATTTGAGGATTGCAGTAATCTGTTGCATGTGGTAAAGACACATTACAGTGATACAGTAGTCAGCATTTACTTATTGTACTGTGGAAAAAAAGATATTGCCTTACTTTAGTTGTTACTGAAAAACAGTATAGTATAAATGTTAAAGAGAGAGTGTTAGGTTTTGTGGCACAAATATCAAAGTGCATTAAAAAAAAGTCTAAATCTTTCAGTCCAAAGCAGAAACACTTTAAAGGTATTTTTTAAAGGACCCCCTCCCTGAAACTGAAAGCCTACTTATGTTAAACCATGTTCTACATTTATCCTCCTTAATTAAGATGAAAGGCAGCATACACATGTTGAAACGCCCAGTAGTTACGGCTTACTTAGCTGATGTATAGAAGTCTGTGGCTGCTGCCAGCTTCACTGAGCAGAGGCACGTCCCAGCAGATGCACTGATTCCATACGGCTGATCTGTAATTACCACAAATTAGAGAGTTTCTGCAGCAACGTCCCAGTTAAAGAAAGCATCCACCCTGCCACGGTCAACATGGTCCAATCTGGTCGGGGAGGTAATGCGGACCAGTGGTTAAAACGTATGCATAATTTGGGACAAGAAAACCGTGGAAATGTGGAAAACATAGACAAGTATACACGTTGACTGCTCTTAGCTGGAATAGCAGGAACCAGGGTGGTAGATAAAGCTGTAGTGTGGAAAAAAAAAAAAGCTGTGTAGCAGGGCCTTCATAGTTAATTTATGCAGCATGTCTGAGCGTATTTACATACAGTGGGCCTGTGATGAGCTCAGATTGTTTAATCATCTAGTTTTAAAAGAGTCGACGCAAAAAAGGAGGCATGTGTGCCAGTTATCAGTTTGGGTTTTCTTATCAGTCTTTCTAGAAATCATTGCGTCATGTGGTTATTTGGTTTTTGAGCTGAGGTTTCATTGGTTATCTGAAATGTGAGGCAGCATATTTGAAGGACTGTGATACAGTACAAGGATGCCACCTCCCCTTTCTGATGCTGTGCTCTTTATTAGATGAGCTGGCTGGCTGCAGCTACACTATCCTCGTGCTGATGTCATCTGTCGGACTCTCCTTTGCCTCTTTGCTAGTTTCCCTCCTCCTTTCCTTCTTTCTCTCTCTTCTGGGTGACTGAGCAAGTGAGGGCTTGTCCTGGGAGGTTAGTGGACTGGTCGGATCTGTCTGGACGCAGATCAATGGAGTGAGAGAGGCAGTGCTTTCAGAGCTGGACTCCCTGGAGAAAGGCAGTTTTTTCTTTATTGGCCAGCCGGCCTTTCCGCTGATGCATCATAACCATAAAGGGAGTGGGCCATGGAGGTAAAGTGCACTTCCTTTCCTCCCTTCTCCGACAGTGTGAGGGTTACGAGCTGGGCGAACTCTGTCCGAATGACAGTAGCCATACATGCGACTAAGTGGGATGTTGTGGCTTTTGTTGTGCGAAATGGATTCTCTGTACCGCATGTGGTAAAGTGTAGGTAGCTACTGTAGTGAGGTGCAGGAAAGTACATTGTACGTAGTTATTTTTAGCTTTCTGAGCAGCTGAAGGAGCACTGACAGCACACAGCCATGGCTTCTCCTCCTCTCCTAAAGCATTCCTGTGCAGTCCATTTTTGTCAGCCTTGTAGCTGCTGAAGAGACGGCCTCTGCAGAGCTAGCATTAGCTGATACACATACTTGGAATTTCTCTGGCCACCAATACAGGTGGTCTCAGTCACTGCAAGCCTTGGGATTCACAGAAAAGCGTAGACTAATCAAGTGGAGTAACGTTGGAACCTTAAGCTGAGTTTGTGTTTAATCAGCTGACAGATGGCTTGAAATCAAACAATAAGATGATTCAGGATATCTCACTGGATGTCATTCTATATTTAGCATTTTTCTCATCTTCTTTCGAAGCATCAACAATGAAACATCTTAGTCTTAGCAGATGCCCTACATTTGGCATGGTGCTTGTGTTTGGAGTGAAAATACAATAATCACTATTTTTGTTTTAGACAAACGGTCGAGTGTGATGTGGTGTGGAGGTCTTGTTCTAGTTTGACTCTGGTCTGCCGAATGCATCCAAAAACTTGTTGATGCTGCACCTTTGTATGTGTGCGTTTTAATGCGTCCACCTCTGTGTTGTGTCATTATAGGTTGACAAACAAACACAAAGCAAAGACTCCGTGTTCTTCCGTGACGGAGTGCGCAGGATTGATTTTGTCCTGTCCTATGTTGAAGATAAAGATGGCGAGAGAAAACAGGTAAGAAATAACTTCCCTATACTGTGTATACATGCGACATTATTCCAGTTCAGGTTTTATTTCTTGAGGCATGCTTTTCAGTGCAGTTATAGTTTTGGTTCCAGAGTGACACAAATTATTTGTTGTAGTCAGAACTAAATATTTAAAAATCGGAAAATATCACACAAAGGAAAAGCTGATGTTATTTCTACTACTTGATGTTAACAGTAACAACTGGCTCATACAGGATATCCACAAAGGATGAGTTCAGTGTGTATCAGCAGCATAGTCCAAATGCCACAACACTGATAAGTTCAACCTTTTACTCAGCTTGTATCAGTGATCCTCTCAAGGCATTTTCTGAGAAGGTGGCTTCTCCGTTGCCATCCACTCTTAATCCTACTTTCTTAGGTAAATCAACTCCAGCATTTCCATACCGTGGGTGGCCGCATGTTTTTGTGACTAGTTTCTTTATCAGCTGTAGAGTGCTGAAAGACTCTGAGTGTTTCATACTGAGCCGTGAGCCTTCACATCTCAGTGTTACCACTCCTGGGCTTTGAGGATATAATCGACTCACGTTTTGCTCACAGCCCAGTCAATGAGTCAATGCTAAAGCCTCTAGCCTGTTCAGGAGCTCGCTCATTTTTTCCACTGTTTAAGGAAGGGCAAACAAGAGGCCAGTTCCTTTGTGGGAGCCACGTGTGTCTTAAAATGTCACACTAAATGTCTGCTCTAACGAGGAAGCTTTATTTAATTATTTTTCGCCATTTTTCACTGCAGTGATAAGAAAGTGCTTTTTTTCTCAAAACATTAAACCTTATTGCCTAAAGTTAGCTTATGTAATACCACTGTGCCGTCACAGCTCCCTTTCACTACCTGTTTGTGCTGCCATGACAGTTACCATCCACAAATCCACTAAAGAGAAGTGACACTGCCTTGTCCTCACTGGTTGATACAATACTTTTGTAGCTCTTTTGTAGCACTTGGATATCTTTTGTAGTGACTGTGACTTCATGGTTAATTTGTTTATTTGCGTCCTACCAGATGTGCACTCTTTACATGATTTTTTTTTTAGAATTCATCTTATGTGCAGTTGTTTAGTTGTCAAAAAGTTTAGAATTTTGCTTTTTAAAATTATTGTTATTGATATTTTTATCTTGATGTTCTTAAATGTTCTTGTTTTTTATTCTGACTTTAGTTTTTTTTAATTAGATTAGTTAGTATGAGCACATTATTTCATATTTGAACATATTATGTCTTTGATTCTCGTAACATACATATTTTTCACTCACTGTTTTTTTTATTTTTTTTTCCTTGTGTTTGCTTTAATTTCCCTCTTCTTCTGCTTAAGGAGAGGAGGAACTTGTATGAGGCCAATTTGGAGAAAGTTGGCCTGGAGCTGGAGACGGAAGATAAATCAGTAAGTTACACTTGCAATGATTTGATTATCTCTATTAAAGTAAAATAGAATGTGTTGGCCGATCATAACATCTTATTTCATATCATCTAAATGCTAGTTAGTCAGTAAACTTAGAATTCATTAAAAGCCATGAATTTGAATGAATGATTTTTTGATAAATGAATCAGCAGCCCTGCACTCAATATAATGCGACGCTTTACATGATACCGTTTACTGTTGTTACCATCAGGAGTCAGAGGATGGAAAGACGTATTTTGTGAAGATCCACGCTCCCTGGGAAGTTTTGGCCACCTACGCAGACGTGCTGAAGATCAAGGTTCCATTCAAAGTCAACGACATCCCAGACAACAGAGAGATCCCCATGAACTGGCTGTCCACGCCGTTTCGTCTGCCGGAGCACATCATGCAACCTGAGCCAGACTTTTTCACAGCTCCCTTCAACAAGAGCAAGTCTGACTTCTTCCTTATCGACGACAAAGACACATTCTTTCCTCCCTCTACGCGCAACAGGATAGTAAGCATTTTTTAACAATGGCCGTCTTATCTTCTTCATGACCTTCAACTTCTTAGTAACAATTAATCTTAAAACTTTTTTTTAAAGCAACTTTCAAGCCTCTAAACAGCAAAATACTGTGGTTTGTTTGTTTTTCTTACCCATCAGGTCTACTACATTCTGTCCCGCTGTTCCTACTTCAGGGATGAATGTGCAGATAAAGACAAAAAGGGAATTAAGAGGTTGCTCAACAATGGAACCTACACTGCTGCCTTCCCCCTGCATGACGTGAGTCTCTTTCAGTCAACTTTTGACTTTTTTTATCAGCAGAAAATTGGGTCGTCAGTGGAATGTGCGCCCATTCCTCTCCAACATCCTGCTGGAGGCAGTGCTAGATACAACAATACGCATTTGAAAATTGCAATGAATATGTTAGTGACCTGTGTCTTCTGTGTGTCTGCAGTCAAGATACTGGACAAGATCGAGGGATGCCAACTGTGAGAGCGAGCGATACAATCTCTACAATCACTGGGCCAAATTCCTGTGTTTCTTCAAGGAGCAGCCCCTCAACCTTATAAGGTAAGACCTGAGAATCAACTACTTTTATCTGTTGTGTGTTTGGTCAACATTAATCCGACAGCAGAATTAACAGCAAGAATTCTTCTGTTTTCCCTTCAACAGGAAGTATTATGGGGAGAAGATTGGTATTTATTTTGCATGGCTGGGTTTCTACACTGAGATGCTGCTGTTTGCTGCAATTGTGGGGACGATTTGTTTCATTTATGGATTCCTTACCTATGATGACAACCAGTGGAGGTCAGTTGTACTAAAAATACTAGCCTGTTTCCTTCCATATGAAATGCAATATTATTATTTTTATTGTTATTAACCAAGCATCTTTTTTTTTTTACCCTACAGTAAAGAAATCTGCAGTGAGAACGTTGGAGGCAATATTGTCATGTGCCCACTGTGTGACAAAAAGTGTAGCTACTGGAAACTCAACACAACATGCAATTCCTCATGGGTGAGTCATTTTTGGTCATCGTGATTCATGTTCTACTCACAGTATGTGACATTTAAAGAGTTGTTGCAGCTAAATGTCAACAAATCAATTTTTCATGATCTCATTATTTCTTTAACGTTTCTCCTTTCAGCAATCACACCTATTTGACAATGTGGCAACAGTGTTTTTTGCCATATTCATGGGGATTTGGGGTGAGTGAAAATTTCAGCACTTTGTAGTTTGCATTCTAAAACCAGTGCACCACCTAGTGGGATTATTAGTCATTAAAATAATTGCTACTTAGCCTTCCAGAGTTAAAGGACTAGTTTCCCTTTTATTATAGTAATAGGCAGTAAGAAACTTCTGCCACCACTCTTATATAATAGGGTTGAATGGGGTCAAAGCAGTGGACAATGATATTTGAAAAGCTCAGCAACATTTCTTTTCAAGCGAGGCAATGCTTTTAATACTGATTCAATCAAACTAATTCAAGCTGACAAACAAGGTTATTAGTTTGATGTGATAAACCTGGTGAGACGGTCTTGTGCCTCTGCAGTGACGCTGTTTCTGGAGTTCTGGAAGAGGCGGCAGGCCCGGCTTGAGTATGAGTGGGATCTGGTCGACTTTGAGGAGGAGCAACAGCAGCTGCAACTTCGGCCAGAGTACGAGACCAAGTGCACCAGCCGCAAGATGAACCGCATCACTCAGGTGTTTGTGTGCTCATGAAATACTAATACACTGTATGGTACTGTTCTAAGGTGCAGCTCTCAGTCTGTGTAGCGTCTACTTTACCAAGCAAATATACTAAATGGTAGTCCTTGATTACAGATTACCGTAGCTCTTGTATTAATTGTACATAGGTAGTTTGCACTCATTCATTAGAACATTTTCTTAAAGTAAAAACCTGGTTTGAACTGAGACTCTTTGATTAGCAACAGTATGATTGGTTATAGGTTCTGACACACACAGACTTGTAAGATAAACAGAAACAGACTGCTGTAATTTGCCATGACCACATCCCACTCGTCTTTAGGAAACAGAGTGGGTAATGGAAAGGAGTGCTACAGATCTAGTGGGGAAATTGTTTCTGTGCTGGGCCACCGTGATCCTCTGGGTAAGGGTGGCACTCAACAAGGAATGCCAGTTTGGTGAGGAAGAGGTTTTGGTGTGGTGTAGTTTGTGTAGATAACAGACTTTTCTGGAAAGACTCAGAGGCACGAGTTCCCTTCTCTACGGCATTACACTGTTTGCTGATTGCGGATGATTATCTTGTAAGACGTTTTTGCAAAAGCATGGGTTTACCAGGAAACCATTAGATGACAGAATTGGACTCAGGATGACAAAACATGCACTGTGAGTTCTGATTGGGCAACGGAACTTTGTCTTACATGTGAGGCTAGAGGTGACTAAAGGAACGTGGCCTTTTAGAGCTCTCTTTTCAGGATATAACAAAGGCTAACTGACTCCTGTGTCCTTGCTTTGCTTGCTTATGATTTAGGAAATGGAGCCTTACTTACCCATAACAAGCAAGTGTGCACGCACATGTCTGTCTGGAGCCACCGTCCTGTTGTGGGTGAGCATAGTATTTTTGGTATACTTGATCAGTTTAGAGTGACTCCATCTATCATCTGTGTCTCCACCCTGTGTCCTTTGTCCTTCCCATCATACTGTTCATCATCATCATCATCATCATTATCATCATTAATGTCATGTGTCATGGGCTAGTATGTATAAAACTAATAGAAACTAAGCCCTCTTAAAACATCTAGAGCCAACACCAGGTCATAACGCTTCATGTTGAATAAATATATTGGAAGTCCCTAAAACTTAAAAATAATAAGATTAAGAGTAAAGTTATGCTGTTCTTTGACATGTGATGCCCTTAAAGTTTTACTCTGGGTAGTTTAATACATACTGGCCCAAAATGTGTTACTGCTGTACTCCTTTGTTTGTAAAAACCCATAACATGTGAGGTAATGGAAAGACTATGGTAGATATCTTCTCATAGGGCATGTGTGCACACTTCAGTCACTTCTAACGTCTAGGCTAGTTAGAAAACCTGCTTGCTTTTTGCACAGATATTTGCTTGCAATTGTGCAATTGATTTGGTGTTTTCACTGTACTTCTGTCTTGTGATGTTATGTGCCGTGTGGTTGTCTTTCATGTTGTCACTGTTTTCTCCGTCCTGAAGATCTCATTGATCATTGCCTGCATCATTGGGGTCATAGCGTACCGCTTGGCGGTGTATGCGGCCTTTGCTAGCATCATGAAGGACAGTCCCACCGCCCACCTGGAGGTGGTTGGCCCCTACATCACACCACAGCTGGCCACTTCTGTCACCGCCTCTTGCATCAACTTTGTCATCATCATGATCCTCAACCTCATGTATGAGAGAGTGGCTGTTTGGATCACTGATATGGGTGAGGGCCAGAGTAAAGGATTTATTTAAAGTGATTGCATTTCTGTGTCAATGTGTCCACACATCTATGTAAGTCTGTCAGTTCTTGAATCTGTTAAAATGTAAAATATACTTACAATCTTTGCTTTATGACATTTTCTTCTGTGGCAGAAATCCCAAAGACCCACCTGGAATATGAGAACAAACTGACGATGAAGATGTTCCTGTTCCAGTTCGTCAACTACTACTCCTCCTGCTTCTATGTGGCTTTCTTTAAGGGCAAGTTTGTCGGCTATCCTGGAAAGTATGCTTACATGTTTGGCTGGCACAAACTGAGGAATGAAGAGGTACCACATATGACATTACAAGATTTATGCTTGTGATCCAGCTTCAACTTGAATTGCAATTAAAGTTTGCTTCTGCTCCGTCCCTCCTTTACCTCACCTGTCTGCTCCCAGTGTGACCCTGGCGGCTGTCTCATTGAGCTGACCACCCAGCTGGTGATAGTAATGACTGGTAAACAGGTGTGGGGCAACATCCAGGAAGCTCTGGTCCCGTGAGTTCACGAACATCACATCATCTGTACACAGAATAGACGCAGGGAGGTTAGATTCACTCATTAAAAGCCTTGCATTTGCACCTCTCAAGCTCAATATGTCCATTATGAACAGTGGCGGCTGGTCAATACAGGGCGCAGGGGCACCACCCCACTACTAACTACTAGTGACTAGATAAAAAGTAGTTCTTAAATGTCAAATTAAATTTGAATTAATTATAACAAAATAATAAAAATAATAATGTTCCTATTCTGTTGCTATATTAACAATATTTGTATTATTAACAAATTTAATATTAGTCTTTACTGCGTGTTCACTAATTTTACACTTCCTGGATGCGGGACGCCGGCCACATGAGTGTGTATGTAGCTCAAAAAACTTTCCGTAATCATGTGACCTCGGCCTGGACTCTGATTGGCAGCTGCAGACTTTCTCACAGGGCGCAGCTCGGTGCGTCCTGGACCCGTCCACTTTTGCTGTAAGCCAATTAATTTTGTCTTTATTTGCTTTTGTCTTCTGTGGTTGGATATCAAAACTGTCCTTCGACGTTCTCACGACTGCGCTTTCTGACACCGTCACATGGTCTTTCCCCTCCTCTTCTACTAGATGACCACTACTGTCGTGGCGGCTTAATGCATCGGACATACTGTCAGTGAAGAAGAGACTGCTCATAGAAAAGACCGCGTGTAGAATACGTGTAACTCGGTTTAACCTCGGACAAATGTGACACCCTAGTTTGTTAGTTTTAAAGTCATTTTTGGTCACACACCTGCCAGCACACTGCAGCCACCAAACAGCAGCTACCGCAGCCTGCTATGTGGGGCGTTCAGGGAGCATCAGTAAATCGTAGTGTCTATCAATAGGAAAATGTTCAGCAAGTCATACCTTTTGCCTTTGACCAGGTGGGAGGTGCAACAAAATGAAAATGTAAATATTGGTGAAAGTTGATGAATGGTTCTGAAATTTAGTTCTGGTCAGTCTTGATAATGTTAAATTAGATGATGATTAAAATACCCTCCAGAGGTAGACAATTTGCATTCCTGTAAATAGTTGGGCCTGATGTTACTCATATTCTAGTTTCTAATTTTAAAAAAAAAAGGTCATTTGCAGACTGCGCCCCCCCACCAAAATTTTTCACCAGCCGCCACTGATTATGAATGTAACTTAATTTAATCTCACCTAATTCTTTTTTAACTGTAGCCTCCTTGTTTAGAGTGATCTCTCCTAGCATGAGTTTTGTTTAGTACTATAGTAATGTAACATATGAGTGACACAATGCATTATTGAAGTCACGTAAATATAATTTCCTACAAATAGAACTTCAGTAGTTGCAAGGTTTGGCTCAAAATGTTTTGTTGTCCTCACTGACATGTTGTGTTGTCTCTGATCAGCAGTAACTGTTAATCAAAAATAATACCCTTTACTGTCGAGTTCATCAAGGGAGCAATTTATTTTATATATGCTTACAATAAATGAATTGTGCATACTGACTCACTGTCACGCTGTGATGAGTCACTGGGACTCCTGACTTGGAACAAAGCATCAATAATGGTATAAGTAATGCCTTTGCTTTTGCTACAAGTGCATGTAATTAGAGGTGATCTACAGTCTCTCTATATATAACTATAGGAAATGTAGTCTTCTCCTCACTGTTTACAATTCAGTACAGCTCCCAGCACAGCTTTCAAACAGGGATTTATGTTGCACTAAAACTCTCTGTCGCCCCCTTGTGTCTGTCAGGTGGCTGATGAACTGGTGGGGCAGCAGGAAATCAAGAGGCCACCCAGAGAGTCTGTACAGCCGCTGGGAGCAGGACCACGACCTGCAGGGCTTTGGACATCTGGGCCTCTTCTATGAGTACCTGGAAATGGGTAAATATTCAGCACATAATCAATCTGTTGCACACATAAAGAAATTTAGAGACTGTTTTGGTGGAGTCCAAGTTAAACCAGAACCAAAATCAGCAATGTGCTTTAAAATACTGCATTTCATGGACCCAAAGTACTGATGATAGATAGATAGATAGATAGATAGATAGATAGATAGATAGATAGATAGATAGATAGATAGTCGTCCTTTAGATGGTGCTGTTTCCACATACCGTCTCTCACCAACATCTCTCCTGTCTGTGTCCCAGTGATCCAGTTTGGTTTCATCACACTGTTCGTGGCCTCCTTCCCCTTGGCACCCCTGCTGGCCCTCATCAACAACATCATTGAGGTTAGAGTGGACGCTTGGAAACTCACCACTCAGTTCAGACGCCCCGTGGCAGCCAAGGCTCACAGCATCGGAGCCTGGGAGGAAATCCTCAATGGGGTGGCCGTACTCTCTGTTGTCACAAATGTGAGTGCTGGACTCTGCTCATAATAGGGGCGTATCTAACAAATACTTTTACTGTCTTTTGAACAGAAATTTCAACTTAAACTAGTTAAGTAAAAGTAAGAAAACGCTTACACACAAGCTAGCACAATTTAACTGAAAAGGCTAAACAAATAACATTGTTTGTAATTAAAAGCCATTTGAAACCATTAATCACAATATATCTTCAGTATCCAAATGGTATTTTAAATGCAGCTGACTGTGCGTTTCTCCAGTCGAGTGGTTATATGCCACTTAATTCGGACATGTACAATCTTGTTTCTATTTTCTACAATATTTACATACTACACTGATTTTAAGAGAACTCATCTCTCTATCTGGGTATTAGCTGCTGTCTATCAGGGGCTAGTGGCCAGTAGCTGTGTAACATCTTACATGCAACAGTTGCCTGCCATTGTACACAAATAAAATCATATTTAGTTAAACCATCTAGTATATCTCGTGTCCACCAGCGAGACGAGCAAAGTTCAATTGTGCACATCCCATTATGCTAATTCAGCTAACCCAACTAACATTTCTGTCCTTGCTTCTAGGCCTTCATTGTGGCCTTCACCTCTGATATGATCCCTCGGCTGGTGTACATGTACGCCTACCAGCCAGAGGGGGCGATGAATATGAAAGGCTACATAAACAACAGCCTGTCGGTGTTCAACATCTCTGAGATCCCAGTGGAGAGCAGGCCAGATGACGACGAGAATCCCGTCTGGTTCAACAGCTCCATCACTACCTGCAGGTGTGTGTGGTTAGAAGACTCAGGGTATAAAATGTGTTTCCACTTCTATGTTAGTGTATTACTGAGGCTGAACACGTATACAGAGCTTTTACCAAAGTAAAGAAGACGTGAAATTCCGTTTGAGTGAAAATGCAGAGGCGCTTCCAACATATCAACATAAAATCAGAATATTTACTGTGGACAATGGCCACATTCAGATGTAGCATTTAAATGTAGCTAGTTGAGTAAAGCTAATTTAGCCTGTTTTATAACTCTGGTTTGGTAATTCACCCTGTGCACCCACTGCCTGCTTCCAAAGTGCGGTTAAAAACTTTACTGAATACTGTATAAGCTTGTCTTGAGTTCTACACATTAAATTGATTATATTGTGTTCTCTGCAGCACGGCACCCGAGTAAATATTATTAAATTCTCCTTTGCACAAGTAGACTTAAAGATGACAATAAACAATCTTGAGTTTTCAGCCAAAGCTTGTGTTAATATTTGCATGAAATTGAAATATGTGGTATTTTCTTGCTTTGTAGGTATCGTGATTACCGCTATCCTCCTGGGCACGAGAAGCAGTACTCCCACACTATGCAGTTCTGGCATATTTTGGCTGCCAAGCTGGCTTTCATCATTATCATGGAGGTAACAGAGGCCTCCGCTCCTCCACCAGCACCACCAACACTTACTGACCATTTGAACTGAGCGTCATATTCTTACCTTGTGTAGCAGTTGATTGTTATTTTCAAAGAAACTCTCGTTCTCCTACACACACACACACACATTTTCAGATATAAAAATCCACGCAGAGCTTCTTTTTCTTCTTCTTCAGCTCTTTGTTTCACTGACTTCAGTTTTAACCGACCAGTTGTGTCTTCTCCCTCCGCAGCATGTCGTGTTCATAGTTAAATTCTTTGTGGCCTGGATGATTCCTGATGTGCCATCTGACGTGAGGGCTCGAGTCAAGAGAGAGCGCTACCTGGTCCAGGAGTATCTCCACAACTATGAAGTGGAGAAGCTGAAGATCCAACTCAGCCAAAACAGCAACGAGTGCACCTGCACGCCCATGATCTATCCGTCTTTAGCCAAACACGAGGTGCTGTCAGAGTGCCTTTAGCCCAACGAGCTGCTGGTCGGGACGTGGTGATGTAGATTCCCCTGCTTGTGCATTCTGATACTGACCACCACTTTGCTGCGTTGTTTGTTTGTTACATGCACACAGGCGACGTTTACTAAAGAGCTAGAGGTTTACTCAACTCAAAGCTATCCCTCTACTACAAACCTGCTGATAGTGGAAGTGCACACCTTACAACGACCAAGTCTCCATGCATGCTGAAACTTTGAGGCACTTGAATTTAAACATCTTTCTCTTATTTATGGCTTTTCACTCTCTGTGTTGTATTGATAGTGCTGAGGATAATCAACGTTTGCTGTAAGGAAAGAGGAAATCTGAAACACTGTGTCTAAACCGGACGGCTTGATTTAAAACAAGATTATTTATTTTAAGTGCCACTATGAATAACCAAAGACTGAATGCCTTAATATGATATATCACAAACTTATCATTGGTTCTGTGTCAGTCAAATGACAGTTACTGCAGAGTTTGCTTATTCTTGAGGGTTTGATTATTTCTCATGTTCATACTTTACGTGCAGATATACGAAGCTTTCCAGTGTCATATAATGTAAGTTGATGTTTTTTGGTTTTCTACAGTTATTGCAACAAATGTGAGCATTGTTTATTTCTCAGCATTGAGGTCACAGCACAGACGTAACACAATTTTCCCAAATCATATCCCTCGCTCCCCTGGCTGTTAGCAGGCCTGGACACGTTTTGTCATAATCTCATAACAACCCAACAGTTTCTGCAGGCCAAAACCTGACATGTGAAGTAGCTTTTTTTTTTTTTTATATAAAGAGAAATCTGTGCTGCTGTTACTACTGTGAGTAAGGACAGATTTCGTCCTGCGATGGCCAGTTGTTCAGCCGCAGAAGCAGCAGCTGGTACGTGTTGACAGTGTGTCCTGTCTGTTCATGGAGACGTGAGGCGAAAGCCCAAAGAGAGTGAAGAGATCCCTTTTTAATGTGCCTCTGTTTACCTTCACGTCGGCGCTAATGAAAGCCTTCCCCCACCTACTGAACTGTGTTTGCGCCATTACACAAAGCACATCAGCCATCGCCTCATTCTTGTGCTTCTGGTTTCGTCTGCTGTGTCTGTGTAGAGAAGGAAAGATACACATTCTTTTTTTTTTTTATTTTGCACAAAGCACTTAATGAAACATGACTACCACAACATACACATGTCAAACTAACTGTTGACATGACACTACGTTCTCACAATCAGTGTTTTAGGGCAGCAAAGTGTGATTATCGTTCATTGAAATGGAAGAAGAGTCGTTATGTTGCTAAGAAGGAGTTCCCTGTTTTGATTTTGATTTTTGTGTTAAGTTTAAATGCAAAACAAGATGTAGCTTTTTGCTAGAAATTATATGAAGGATGTTTCACATTTATAAGATGGACATGTGTGAGGTGTATCTGTTATTGAACTATTTAAATGTAAAGTAGCTGACTAGTTGTGCTACAGACTCAGACAACTCTGTTGATTTAGAGTGTGTTTAGATGTGACAGTCTGACTACACTTGCCTTAATTATGACCTTTGCTCAGCTGAACTAATGCCTGTTGATGCCTTAATACATCCAATACTTTGTTTTCTATTATATTTCTTTGTACTTCTCTCTCACCCTTTTTCTTGTGTATGATCTCTTTTGTTATGCTTTAGTAATATTTTATTTTGTCGGAGGGTGAAAAAGGTGAACCTGTTTACTGTATGCTTCAAGTTAAAATTTCAAGTTTTTATTCATTTTTGTAATTGTCCTATATCCAAATGTGTAATGTAACAAAAGACAAAACCTCCTGAATAAAGTACCAGTTCAACTTGAGCACTCGTCTGCTGTGTGTGGAGCAAGTGCTGAACGCTGAAGACCATCGGTTTCTTTTCCTGAGGACATGAAAGTCGCTGTTCACAGAACAGATGGTCGGAGTGAACACTGATAACTATTCAGTGTTTGTTCACACTGGTGGGTGTGTTTTACACCCAAGTGTGTTGGCATGGTTTCATTTGGCACAGAGCTGGTGTCACTGTCATAAAGCCATGGGCAACACTCAGGTTCAGGTAAGGTTTAATGGTTTTAATGATGTAAGCCAGGTTAGGATGGGTTTATGAATCAATAAAAATGGTTTTATAGGCTATATGTGAGAGTGAATACCTGTACATATCTCTAACTGGTTTAGTGTTCTGAAGTCCATGAAGCTGACTAAGTGAAGCTTCACATAACAGAAGAAATCCTTCTGTTTTGTAATGCTAGTGTCTATTAAACCTCATCCAGCCCCCAGCAGCGGCCTTCTGCGAGCTGGACCCTCATCAGGGTTTATCTGTGGTGCAGCTCTACTTGATGCCCTCCTTCTTCCTGGCGGTGCTCATCCTGGGCCTCCCCCTCAACCTGCTCTCCATCTGGGTTTTCTCCCACCGCCTGCGGAGATGGACCCGCAGCACGGTGTTCCTCTTCAACCTGACCCTGGCCGACTTCTCCTGGCTGCTGGCCCTGCCCTTCCTCATCCACTACCACCTGAATCACCTATGCTGGACGCTGGGTTTGCCACTGTGTACGGCCGTCAGGATGCTCTACCACAACTACTTCTACCTCAGCATCTTCTTCGTCACCTGCATCAGTGTGGATCGATACGTCGCCATCGTGCACCCGCTGCGCTCTCTGGTGCTGCTGGGCCGCCGGCAGACCTGCCTGCTGTGCGCGGCGCTGTGGGCGCTGTGTCTGCTCCTCAGTGTACCTGTTGCCACCATGACTCTGATCCAGACCTGCCCCGGGAGCAACCGCACAGTGTGCACCCTGTACATCCTCCTGAACGAGCCCAGGGAGAGCCTCCCTTACTCCCTCTCATGCTCCGTCTTCGGCTTCCTCTTCCCGCTGCTCTGCATCTGCTACTGCGGCCTGCGCAGCGTCAAGGAGCTGCGCCGCCGGCCCGATCCGCACAACAAGCAGCTGCGTCTGCGGCGGTTGCTGAGCACAGTGCTGGTCTTATTTGCGCTGTTTTACCTGCCGTACCACCTGAGCCGCAACGTTGCGGGCGTGATGCGCGCAGTTTACCCGGATAACCCCGCCTCCTGGCGGCCTGCAGACATGGCCTTCTCCCTGGAGATGTGCTTCTGCGGCCTCATCACCTGCGTTAACCCGCTGTTCAGCTGCTTCATCGGCCGCCAGTTCAGGAAGGAGTTTTACGGCACTTTTGCGGGCATGTTTCCTCACTGTGCCGGTCTGCAGGTGGACTCACTGGTGTCCAAACGGTCCCGGATGACGCCGATGAGAAGACAGAGGATGTCTGCTGTCACACCTGTGAACGCACTGCCTGCTCCCAGACCATAGAGGCTGTGGAAATATAAATAAATGATGTTCTTTCACTGATTGTGTCAAACATGATCAAGTGTAAAGGTGTGATCCTTGTCTGTGTTGAAGCTCAGTCATGCAGGTCAGACTCATCAGTAGAAGGCAGCTGGACCAAACAGAGGTCCAGCTGCCTTCTACACAATCATGTGTTTCCTGTTGAGCCACCCGTTTAACTTGACTGGTGACATGTGATAAATACACTGTACACAGCAATGGTTTCCAGTCTGCTTTATCTCACCATCTCTTATCAGTTGATCTTTCTTACACAACACTGCCTCTGCGTGGCTGCCTGCGTACTGTACTCCAGTCTGGTTCCACATGCGTGAATAGCAACTGTCTTTCTTTCTTTTTATCAATGAAAATATGAAATCCCACTTCATTCAGTTTTAGAATTTTAATTCCCACATTATAAAAAAAAAAAAAAGATTTGTATTTTCTACAGAGGCCAAACCAAACCTGAGAAATAACCGAATGTCAAGGCGGTGTGGCCGTGGAGGAGGTGGGGGGGTCTGCTTTGTGCCTGCTGCTGCACCAAGTGGTTTATAATTGGTCGGAGCTCATCCTGAAACCCCCTTTTTCAGTTCATTTAGAAATTAGTGAAGGACAGAGGTTATGGAATTGGCAGTTGAGAGATTTTTAAGTTGTAATTGAATTAGAGGAGCGCAGCGGTGGGAGCGCAGGGAGGAGGGGCGCTGCTCGGAGCTGCTGACAGGTAGACGAGCTGCGCGCTGTCCGCGGTGCTGAAACCTCCTCCGGCTGCCGCCACACCGGAGCTCCTCACCTCAGGTTAGACCGCAGCTCCAACGACCTTCCACCGGCTCCAGATTTCTCCAAAGAAAAAAGAACAAAAAAAAAGAGCCTCCAACTTCTGTATTTTCTGCTGTTTTCTCATCGCTGACTGGATCTTAAGATGGCACTGCACGGATTAACATTGCGCAAGGCAAAAGCGGACTTATTTGACTGCTGTTTTGTGACTGTGAAAGCAGCCCTTTCAGACTGAACGTGTTTCATCCTCTTTCTCCATTTTCGGGCTCTTCCTTCTTTTTTTTCTTCTTCTTCTTTCTTCTTCCTGGACATCGAGGCCGTTTTCTGCGTAAAAAAAGAAAAGAGGCGCGTTATTTGGATTAATATCTCAACAATATGCTCGTTAATGCTGCACTTCCATTTGTTATAGTATTATAGAATTTAAAATAGATATATTATTTGGATATGGAGCCAGGGAAGGAGAAAGCTCTCCCCACCACTAAAGAGGGGCTGAAACAAATCGCAGGAAAGGCCCTTGGGGGTCTGTACAGGTAAGAAAAGAAGAAAATCTATGCATTTATTTTAATCACAAATGCGTTGGGATGAATTCAAATAGAAAATACGCAAATGTTAACATGGCACACAAAACGTGCATTGGCTTTTAATGCGCTCATTCCTGCGTTACGATCAAATCAAAAGGGGAAATCTCTTCTTTATGGGATGAATCACGAACGGGATGTTGAAAGCAGAGTCGTGTGGCCCGAATATTTAAGGATCAGATATTTCCCTGGAGGCTGGTCCCCCTCCACCAGCAGCTGTGGGTGTTTTTAATAATTAATGAAACAGAACGAGTCGTGACACAAGGTCGGAGGATATCTATTACCTTATGTATCCATCTGTATTAATACAAGATCGATGAGCTTCGTATCAAATGACTTCTTATATTCTTTATAGTCACAAAAGACATGAAGTGTAGCCCAGAGGAAACCTGGCTGCAAACCGTTTCAATTTAGAGTAATGAGGCTGGATGTAGTAGATCAGATGTAAAGAATTTAATTGTTTGAAAAATTTTCATTAAAAAAAAGCAAATTCCAAAACGAATTTTGCACAAATGATCCAAAAGCATTTCAGGAGATCTTTTGTGCGTTTTATTCGTTTATTTTTTTTGAGGCCTAAAACACTGATTTTCAGCTGCTGGGTTTGATTCCAAGCTGCAACACAGAAACGTGACTCAAAGCTGTGAAAAAAAATCTGTTGGTTTGATTTCAGCTTGTAGCAGGCCTGTGATTCCACTGGATGAGGCCTTCACAATTCAGTGTTTTAGTTAAGAGGGGGAGAAAAAAAACAATTTCTGTGGAGAAATTCCGATCCAGAGCGGAATTCCAACACCATATTTATGAGGGCTAATTAAAAAATGAAAAGGGGGGGAAAATAACTCTAAACAACGATGGTGCTGATAGTGCTGCAATGCGGTATGAAGGTCATTTTCTCTTCTGTTACCATCCACACAGCCTTTTTCTTTCTGCGAGAAACGGATGATTTTTAAAAAAAAAAATGATATTAGGATTCCACGAGAAGGATGCAGGCTTTCAGGGGCCTGCGTCAGATTTATAAACGAGAATAGAGACATTAAAGGCCTGTTATTGAAGGGGCACGATGAGAATCAGTTCTCTTTGTAGTGCAAAAATGCATATGGAAAAAAATAATCATTACATAAGGAAATGCAGGAGGTTTATGTTTGTGCGTAAAATGAAGAAAATCTGATTTTCCAGTGATGTTTCTCGCGTCTTTAAAAAAAACACCTAAATCTCCTTGTGTTATAGATTTCTTTTATACATCCAAATATGAATTTAACCTATAAAAAAAACGGTGTTATATAATCGGCTTGTCGTGCAGGAGGCTTGAAAAGAAGCAGCAAACAAGTGAGGCCATCGAGCTGACGGAGGATGGGAGACCCAGGGAGGACCAGGAGAGGAAGACGCCCCTGTGTGACTGCACATGCTTCGGGCTGCCGCGCAGATACATCATCGCTATGCTGAGCGGGCTCGGCTTCTGCATCTCCTTCGGTATTCGGTGTAACTTGGGTGTGGCCATCGTCAGCATGGTCAATAACCACACGATCCATCAAAACGGCAAGATCATCATCAAAGAGGTGCCTGTAAACTCCGCCTCTCTGTCTCCAAACCAGGAACCCCCATATTCTGATAGGAGCAGAGGAGCCACAGCCAAAGAGCTGAGGATAGGTTCTACTGGTTAGATTCACCTGGTGAAAATAAATCTAACTAGAAGAGCTTTTCAATTACATTTTAGGTGATGTTATGGAAATTAATTATGGTTGTGTTATTTCTATGCGTAATTTTTATCGAAAACGTGCGTATTTTTTGTTCCTATTAGATTTTACTCACATACGTCACTGCCAAGGCATTAAAGCATCAAATTAAATATACAGACATCCTCTGAAATTATTCCCCCCTTACAAAAGAATCGTTTTTTAATTCAATGCTAACGAATTAAACCTTTAAAAAAAATAAAACTTTAAAGTAATTGTCTTTATTTTCATGTGTCTGAAAGAAAGCGAAATTCAACTGGGACCCAGAGACTGTGGGGATGATTCATGGCTCCTTCTTCTGGGGCTACATAGTTACACAGATTCCAGGAGGGTATATCTCCTCAAGACTGGCTGCAAACAGGTAAAAGAAAAATGAAATTCCCGAATAAATAATGTGTGGGTGTTAAGAAGGCTTTTAAGATATAGGTGTCCATCTTGTTGCATTTTTTTAAAAAATGTATTTTTGAATTGAAGGCGTGGTATTTGTGCTGTAGTCGGTGCTGTGAATGTTAAAGAAACCAGCAGATAAACTGGGGATTTGGCTGATGGCCGCCAGGCGTGCCTCCTCATGTTAATGAGCTCCCATGGGAGGACCATGTCTAATCCTTTATGTTGGGAGAGGCATGGCAACCACACCAGCCAAAGCCCTGCGTGAAGCATGGCTCCAAGTAAGGACTGGGGTGTGATTTTTAAATGACCGTTTTACTCCTGTATTTCATTTTTTAAAAAAGCTGATTAGAAAGCTACAGTTGAACAAAGGAACAGAACAAATGTGCAACAAAGGACAGTAAGCACAAAATTTTAGGATTCCCCTTTGGAGTATTTTGGAAATATGACTTCACTACAGGAGAGGTTCTGTCAGATCACAGCATCAGTCTTCATATATTAGGGCACTGTTCAAGTGTTTTTATGTGGGGAGTGGAGTCTAAAATAAGATGCAAATCTTTGAAGAGCCTCATCATGCCAAGTCAGCTGAGCCCACTGACGCCTTCTGCTGCAAACACCTCCTCTCCTCACTCCCCTGGAAGCTGAATAACTGCCTGTTGTGTGTGTGTTTGTTTGTGTGTATGTGTGGCATCCAATTAGGAGTGTTTTTTTTATCCAGTATGTAGTAAAGAAATATACTGTACAACATTATATAACATTTTGTTGAATGTTTCAGTGTGTCTGATGCACCTGCTAGGAATCAGCACTGTTGCTGTGTCTCTGTCTGAATGATGATTTTATTTGGCTAATAATTTGACAAATAATCCCAACACACTGTTTATGCAGAGTTTTTGGTGCTGCCATCGTGCTGACATCCACCCTGAACATGTTCATTCCCTCCGCCGCCCGGGTGCACTATGGATTTGTCATCTTTGTGAGGATATTACAAGGCTTGGTGGAGGTACTGATGCAGTTTTGCACGTCAGATTTTGACCTTTAAAAGACTCAAAAGTGATGCCTCATTATCAAGCCGAGAGCTGAACTTGACCCCTAATGAAACTGCCCTGACATTCTGTATTCAGCCAGGTTTTTTTTTTACTGAAATCTCATGTCCCACGTCAAACCCTTCCTGCTTTCTGTTTGAATTTCCACTGCAAAAAAAAAAAAAAAACACAAAATGTTGGGCCCATTATGAAGAGGCTCCATTCATTATACTGTACACAGATTACTGCGCAGTGGGCAAACAACATAAAACCCTGAATAGCAGAGCTTATGTAGGTAGGTTTGTCGTGCTGAAACCGCTCCATGTTCACATAGAAACACGTCGGACAAAAGAGATAAAAAGCACTCGATGCAGGCAGCTCCCGCAGCTCAAGAAGGGGCACGATTTCAGAGATGCTATTATCAGATTGAAGGTCATCCTCTTTTGTCGTTTTGTTTAGCTGCATGCTGCCGTTTCAATAGCGGCTCATGACCATTGAGGGAGAGGAGAGAGGGGAGAGAGGGCTGGCTGCGTTCAGCAACACGACTTATTACTACAAATTAAACATTAGCATTTCAGGGTGTCTCCCACTGCAAGCCCCAGCAATTTGTGTCTATCAATAGTTGATTGTATGCCACTTAGTGTGTAATGAAGATTTAATAGGAGCAATTCTGTTTCTTCTTTTTTCTCATGGAGTGGGTAGTCAGTTTGAATTTGCACAGACTCACACCTAAGCCATTAGTCTCTATTAGAAAGGTCAGCTACGATGCATGTCAGTTTGTTTGTTATTAACTGCCATTTGTCCTGAGAGACGATTGGAATCAAGCAGAACATCTCCCCTCTATGTAAATTCTATTGAGTGAAAGTGTAGAAATAGATTAGTCTCTATTGATGACATTAACAGTAGAAGCATCTTGTGCAATTACACTATTTACAAAAAAGATGTGTTGGTGGAAAATGTCAGATCAAACTGTGACTGTGATGTCGCTCACTGTGCAGGGAGTGACTTACCCAGCCTGCCATGGGATCTGGAGTAAATGGGCTCCACCGCTGGAAAGAAGTCGTCTGGCAACCATCTCCTTCTGTGGTACAAAATATGCACGCATGGTTCTGGTTTCTGCAGGCAGAACGAGATGAGCTCATTAGACAGACTGTATTGTCACACTACTTCATACACTGATGTGCAGGTTTAGAATGACACAATATTGTTCCTATAACGTGTACTGTAGTGACAGCAGACACTCACCTTTGGATAAACAGCCCCGGATCAGGTTCTGCTTAGTCCTAACAATCTGTCTCGTTCAGGATCCTATGCCGGTGCGGTGATAGCCATGCCTCTGGCCGGGATCCTGGTCCAGTACACAGGATGGTCCTCCGTCTTCTACGTGTACGGTGAGTGTCAGAGTATTTTAAAGAAGGAAAAACTTCTAACAAGTGAGCAGTTGATTTAAAAAGAAACAAATTAAATCCTTGTTCAGTTCAGTCCATTTTGGGTTATGTGGGCTTAGTTGAAAAACTGTAGACACTGTTGTGGAAGTGAGTCAGTTTGCTGCCTTTATTGCTTATTTTAAATACTTGTTGTTTCAGCATTTACAGTCATCCCATAATTACTGCAGCTGCTGTTCAGCTGTTACACACTAGTCCAGCTTCCAGACACTGATTTTAATTCCTTTTAAATATCTCCCAGATTAGACAAATAATCCACAGTGTCTGACTGTGTCTTACAGTTTATGATGTTGATGCTGAGCAAAATAATAAAACCACATCACTATAGTTGTTAAATCTGGGCCACTCAGTCAGATTTGTGCATAACTTTATGCAAACTTCCTTCAAATTTCACACTTGCATGTTTAGTATTGTTGAAAATAATGGGATCTCCACTAGAATTTAAAGTCTCCCTGGCTGTTGATTAAACCTCTAAAAACTCTTTTTATCAAAGCTACAGATTTAGAAGTTGCTTTTTCTTCATAAAAATAATCCCTTCCTGCTTTAAAAAGTGGCTTAGATGTAGCTCTACACTGTTGTTTTCTCTAGAAGGTTTAGAAACACAAAGTACCACTTCTATTGCCACCCAGGCCTCTGCTACTGGCTGCAGCTTGAGCACACCAGCTCACCCATTACTCAGCCATACATATTCACCAGAAATCACAAAATGCCAGGATTGGTTTGTTGTCATGTTTTTCAGACCCAGCAGTGACAAAAGACTTAAATTGTCACTGAAATGAGTCTTTAACGTCTGTGACATAAGTCTGTCCTCACTGACGTGTTTGATTTGATTTGTTCAGGATCCTTTGGAATAGTTTGGTACATGTTCTGGGTTTTGGTGTCCTATGAAAGCCCGGCAGAGCACCCGACCATCACCGAAGAGGAGCGCCGTTACATCGAGGAGAGCATTGGCGAAAGCGCCCAGCTGATGGGTGCAATGGAAGTGAGTCCTCAGTCTGTTCGGCTTCATTTGTCTCATCACACTCTGTGTTGCGCTTCCAGCTGATTCTGTGTTTTGTCATGTGTTTTAACAGAAATTCAAGACCCCCTGGAGGAAATTCTTCTCCTCTATGCCCGTCTATGCAATCATCGTGGCCAACTTCTGCAGAAGCTGGACCTTTTATCTGCTTCTCATCAGCCAGCCTGCATACTTTGAAGAGGTTTTCGGCTTTGAGATCAGCAAGGTAAATAAATATATCCCTTATAATGCCTATTATTAGACCTAAAATGTTTTAATACATCATCTGTTTCTGTGATAACATTGTCAAGATTAGAGTGTCATTTTCTCTGACATTAATCACTCAAGTTTAATGTGGTTTGATTTGTTAGACATGCAAAGTAAGAATCTTTCTGATATGCTAAGATCTCTCTGATTAAAAACTACAATAGTCATATTTCTTGTTTAATTTACATTTTGCAATCTAAACAGTTAAACAATATTTTATTCATTCTTGTGTGCTAAACATTTTATTTTAGGAGTTCTAAAAAGTATTTGCCCTTATCTTGAATAAACTGAGCGAAGAAAAAGCAGCTGTAACTGATACTTTTACAGAAACGATATGAACAGTAAAAACAGTGGCGAGCATAAACAATGTGATAAAGATATAATACGATTAACCTACAGACAGAATTAGCAGTTTTCAGGAGCTTTATAGTGACTTTATGGTTATCATTTAACTGTCTGACTCACAATTTTTCTGTTTTGATTCACTCTTATTCTAATTTTTTGGTCATAGAGAAGTGCTGAGAGCCAAAAAGCTTTTAAAACTTACATTTCTTAAACAATGCACACTATACCTGCTCAGCACCAAACAGCAGACAGACACAGTTAGTGACTGACTGGTGAATATAGTGCAGCATGTAGCAGCTAAAGAGCCTGATATTTCTATTAGTAGGTGGTGGAGACCAAAACAGAGCTAAAAGAGAGCGTCTAATGGACTGATATGTAACAGGTGGCCACAAACACAGATGGCAGTAGAGTATGTTAATGCTGTATTCATAAATTGCTTCATGAATTGAATCCATCATTGCAGATTTAAAAAATAATTACTTAATAAAACCAATCTAAAATGACTAGTTTTCACGAGTTAAGTTGTTGAAAACTGTTAGAATGTACCAGTGCAACAGAATAATAGATGTGATGGTTTCCACTCTTTGTTACTCGTCTCGTTGTGTTTTATGTTGTGTTCTAAAAGTGGCTCCTCTGTTGTCATAGTTTGTTATTAAAAGTAAAATGTGGTGACACTGTGAGAGTTGTGTACACAGTTGGTCACTTTCTCTCTCTACAAAAAAAAGACTTAGTGTCAATAAATATTTTTTTCTCTTGGCCTCAGGCAGAACACTGAACCTGAAACTGATGTTGACAAACAGAAAAAAAGACAAGAAAAGAAAAATTTAATTACATTTAAAAAGCTTATATTTGGTCACATGTAAAATAAAGCGACATATTACAGTTTAATCTTATAGTTTGTTTCCATTAAATGACTTGTCTTGACTGTCTTTGTCTTAAATTGCATTATTTCAACTTGAAAATATTCATTGGGACTCATTACCTCATTTTTAAAAAGTTGAATCATACAGAAAAAATACAAACAAAAAAGATTTCCAGTGTTCTCTGTCACAAGATGTTTGATTGTCACAAGAAAACAGATCTGAGCACAGACTATGAGGCAAGATGAATCATTTACCGGCGCAATTTTGTGATGAATTCATCTTCCCTTGTAAATAAATGCATCTTCCCAGCAACATAATCCACTCAGTCCTAAATTGTCCTCATCTTTGCCCTGCAGTCAGAGTGTAAAGCATGACTCAAGCTGGTCTGACAGGTGTAATTCAGGACCAGAATGAGATTCTGTTATTACGGAGGTGAATTATTGCTCACATGCGATACTGGAGTCAGAGGGACATTTGTTCTGACACTGAAAGAATCACTTTTGTTGTGACAGTTTCTTTGTAGCTGTCACAGTTGTTTCAGACACTTGTGTGATGGTTTCTCAGGTTGGAATCGTGTCGGCTCTTCCTCACTTGGTTATGACCATCATCGTGCCTTTAGGAGGCCAGTTAGCGGACTACCTGCGGACCCACAACATCATGTCCACTACTATGGTCCGCAAAATCATGAACTGTGGAGGTGAGGCTCAAACCATCAGCTTTCTGTCTGCGCCCGGTGATATGAAAGAAACATTTCTCATCAGCTCATCAGGTAATAACTCTGGTCCTGTTGTTTTCAGGGTTTGGTATGGAAGCTACTCTCTTACTGGTGGTTGGTTACTCTCACAGTAAGGGGGTGGCCATCTCTTTCCTCGTTTTGGCGGTGGGTTTTAGCGGTTTTGCAATATCAGGTGAGTCTAAAAACAAAGAACTCACCTTTTATCCCATCTCTGTTCAAAAGAGCATCTGAGTCAGAATTTTCTCCTCTTTTTGCTGCAGGTTTCAACGTGAACCATCTAGACATCGCTCCTCGCTACGCCAGCATCCTCATGGGCATATCCAACGGTGTGGGTACCCTGTCAGGAATGGTCTGCCCACTTATAGTGGGAGCAATGACAAAGAACAAGGTGAGTCATTCCTGATGTACGTGTAAATACAGATCCATTTTTATAGCTGCTAAAAACTTATATATCCGAGCTTAAGTTTTTATTTTTAACACTGAATATTAATTTAAGTTGCTCCTCTGGGTTCAAAAAAACCCTAAGACACTAATCTCTGTTCATCAAAATAACATAGAAGCTTCTTCCATGTATCTCTTCATGATTAGATGTAACTCCACACCTTTGCTTCTCTAGTTTTTGTGATCAGTAACATGATTCTAACTTCACCCATCCCCCTGTTGCTCCTCTGCTCAAACACTGTACAACTACTCCACACTACTCAGTAGCAGGTTGTAATATTTGAGTAATTCAGCCAGACATGTTAGAACTGGAAACCAATTTTGAACAAGGTGTAGAACAAACTGTACAGGGTTGTCGACAAGTCAATATATCAAAATGGAAATGTAGTTTAAGTATTGCTCTCCACAACGTTAGCATCGCAGCAGCAGTCGATAACATAAGTCTTCGGCTACATCATCATACAGCTAATAACATGTTGCTAATATTAAATAATGGCTTTTTTTCCCCTCTTTTGCAACTTTGCAATCAAAAACAGGATTTGTTCCTTACCTGTGTTATGTAGAAAACCCCAGAAGTTTGAATCCATCTTTTTGACAGTCATCGGTACGCTGTAGTTTCTTTATTTCACTCATGACGTGTCTTCCAACATACAACAAACAGCATGTGGACATGTTAACAAGTTAAACAAAAAAGATTTTTACTGAAAAGTCTCTGGAACATAATGATCAAAGCTAGTTCAAGTGTAATTTAGATGAGATGGCGTAAAGAAAAACAACATCAGTTCATTTCGTCAAGTGTCTTAAAAATATAGATGTTTAAGTGGAAAAAACTAGTGGCTGCAGAAGTTATGACGGGAGTGAAGGAGGAAGCTAGGAGATGAGAAGTCTAGATAAGGAGGAGGTTGGGGTCGATGAGCAGGTCAGCAATATTTCAGACTTTAGCACCAGAAGATTTTAATGTTTTTCCCCTGTTTTCAAGCATGACCACAGCCATGAAGTCAACTTAGCCACATGCTCATTGTTGTAAAATGAGAGCAAAGGTGGTATAATGTAAACTACGTGCCCATTTTAATCTAAATCACGTTTCCTTAACAGTAACTAACTACATATTTAACCCAAACCACAATCATTCCTTCAGCCTAGCCAAGCCCCTTTGTTCCTCTGCATAACTAAACCTTGACCAAAATGTTGGGCTCATAAAAGACTTCTTTGCTCCCAGTATGAAGCTGATTGAGAAGACAAGTTGTGACAGCCTTCACGAAGTGACTCAGTCTGGTTACAACTCTTTTCTGTTCCTAGACCCGGGAAGAGTGGCAGTATGTCTTCCTCATTGCCTCTCTTGTGCATTACGGAGGCGTGATATTTTACGGGCTCTTTGCGTCCGGGGAGAAACAGCCATGGGCCGACCCTGAGGAAACCAGCGAGGAGAAGTGCGGTTTTATAGATGAGGATGAGCTGGCCGAGGAGACAGGCGACATCACGCAGGGCTACGGCGCGATGGGCGGTCCGGCCAAGAGCTACGGGGCCACGGCGCAGCTCAACGGAGGATGGGTGCAGGACTGGGATAAGACGGAGGAATATGTACAGGAGCCAGCAGGAAAGATGTACGCTGAGCGAGGCTATTCTTAAAACCAGACAGTTGTGGTGAGTCTGCCTACAAACAACAGACTCTCCATCAGAGATTGCACAAATAAGCATTATATTACATATTTAAATCCATTCTGTGTGTTCAAGTGAAACTAGTTTCAAAAGCCAATGTAAAGAAATAGTTAATTGCAATGCAGAACAATCTTCATTAGATTCTCACGTTTCTCATCACATCTACACACAGCAGGGCTTCACTATACAGACAGCGGTTGCAAAGAAAGCTGCAGATCTATGTTGTACTACTTAGACACCCAAACCTCATCAGTCTACTTGAACAACATGAGCCAGATAACACTGCAGTTGACCATCATATAGGGTCTTTCTCTGAAATACCACTCTGATTGCACTGAAACTATAAGTATTCTAAAAACAAGATTCTATTCTGTTTCTCAAATGTGTTTTATGTACTGTATATACCTGTATACTGTTTCTGTGAGACTATCGTGGATTTTGGGTCGTTGATCTGTGTTAACATTAATATAAAAGGCCATATTTTTCATGGACAGTACCTCTTCAGGGAGACGTCTGCTTGCAAAAAAGGTCTTCTCGAGCGAGGCCTGTAATACACGATAAGACAAAAATAGCGTGAGTGAAATTGAACCGTAGAGTTTTAGTGTGTGTTTGTTGCATGAATTTGCTCAGATCAATGTTTCAGATGCAGCCGCCTCACAGTCACTGGTAGTCCTCATTCAGCCTACTGCTTTGTTCTTAGATAAGTGTCTTCTGCCACTATAAATAATAAAAATGAACTTTCATAATAATCAGGTTCTGGTCGTGATGTGAGACAAATCAAAAAAGTTTTGAAGGCAACTGCTCAGAAGACATTGTTTATTGATGTTTGGTGTGCACTGCAATAAATTCTGTGTACCAGCCGCCACCCATCACATTCTGTTTTGTAATGTAACACTGGCTTGCTGTATCTAACTGTAATTGTTTTTGAGTCATGTGATGATCAACATTAAGGTGTGTGTTTTAACAAATTACTAGTGTCTGGAGAATCCAGCTTTAGTGCTCATGATGCAGGAGATGTTGTTGCATTTTGACAGCGGGGAATGCAGTACTGTGTATGAAACAACCAAGTTTCGTGATCTCTTGGTGTTCCTTGGTTGTTGTCATTGTCACCAAAAGTACTTTATTGACACATTGATATTGTCACATTTGAGTGGACCACATGAATTAATAGATGGCTCTTCCACCTGACTTTATTTGCTGTTTAACACTTTTCTTCATTTTGCTGTATGAAATCTGCAAGGATGTTTAAAATATATGAATATTTAAGAATGTTTAAGATGACCAAAAGATGCTATTACGGCTTTGTGCCTGAAGTTTATGTAAAACAGATAAATGTGATTTTATGGCTTCTAATATTGTGTTTAATGAAGAGGTATGTTGATGTCAAAAAAGTGTTATAAAAAAAAAATACTCATATCATTTTATAAAAAAAAAATACCAAAAAGTCAGATATTTTTTGTCATTTTTAACACATGTGTTGATGTGATTCACTGTAGCACTCACAGGCTGGAGACAGACCGCCGAACCAGTTAACCGCCTTCTCCAATCGCTGCCAAGCATCTCCTATTCTCTCCGTGTTTCTCATTAGTAAATCAATGGCGGAGGTCTCTAGAGTCAGGGGGGGAGAGAGTGGTGGACCCTGTAGCCAGGTAATTGGTAAAAGGACAGACGAACAGTAATGCTAACGATGTTACCAGAGTTTACATCCCTACAAATGACTACTTCTGACTTTAATATGCGGTGAAGAAGCTGCTGCCAAAGTGTCGTGTTGGTGTATAAAAGTGTGATGAATCTATTAAACCTCTCAGCAGCCCCTCACACCTTTCTGTGCAAGCAAAAGAAGCTTAACTGAAAAAAAGAAACACCTTGTGAGAGTGTAAAGTGTGCAAAGTGGAAGATTGGAAACACACTCTGTTTCTGTTCTCTGCACATCTGAGGTCGGAGGTGGAAAATTCAGCAACAACTATTGACCGAGCTCCTTCATTAAGTCCAATCGCGTGACAGATCAATACGGTTTAAATGCAGAATCCATTTGTGTTTTCCATTTTGTGTTCAATTGAAAGTTTGAATTCAGATTAAATATGCAGAGGACTTGGAAGGTCGAGTAACTTTGGTGGTTATCATTGGACTTGTTTTTTAAGTGTTGGAAAAATAATGAACAAAAAAGAAAAATACTTTAGGATGTTTCTTTAAAATGGCATACAGCATAAGAATGATCACTACACTGTGTGCATTTACATTTTAGCTGAGGTTTCATGCAACAATTGCACTAACATTGTGCTGAAAATATCTATTTTACTGAAGAAATTTTTGAGGAGAGAGTTAAAGAAAAAAACGCAGATGGGAATTTGCCTGTTGATCTCATCTCATAAAATCCAATGATATGAGATTATGACAGGCAAAATTAAAGCAGAAATCAATGCAAAACAGTGTAAATGATATATGATAATACAAAAAAAACCCTCCAATATGAAATAGGTCTGTATGAATACACAGGCTAATACTGATATATTTAGATTTAGGCTCCATGTGCACAGAGAATAACATGACTGAGTGGTGAACAAACATAAAATTAAAAGACAACGGTTTTAATATTGGATTAATTGTTTAGGACATTTTAAGAAAAATACCAGAACAACTAGATCCAACTTTATTGTGAATATTTACTGAATTTCTACTCTTTTAGGATTAAAAACTATTGGATTTTTGATTGTAAATTAGGTGAAACAACAGTTGAAATAGGTCAACTTTAGTTTAAGGACATTGATATGATGCTTCGGAAGAAAGCAAAAACTGAAGTGAGAGAGTGAATCAGAAATGTGATATTACCGTCTGTGGCTGCTCTGTGCTTCTCTGCAGCATGTCCAACACATCACTCTGGAGGCCCACAAACTGCTGCCCTTCATTGAGGTGGTAAATAATTCAGGGCAATATGGCGTCCATCGTCAGGCAGCACTCTGGGATTCTTCCTACAAGAGCTCAGTGGCATGTTACAGACTGGATCAGAGATTTAGATCCTCACTGTGCCTCTGCAGACAAGAATGAATCAAATAGGGAAGATATAAAACGTGAAAGCGCTGTGGGAGTCCATCACTAGGTCTGACCAGCTTCTTGAAGGTTCTGCTTGATCTCAGTGCAACCACCTACAGGGACCAGGCTGGATCTGTTGGGAAAATGCAACTGGTGCCATTTTTTTAAAAGGTTGTCAGGTGTGGCAAATTTAATAAAGACGCTACCTAGAATATATGTTGTGCTACATTTCTGTTGCATGAAATTTGGCAGAGTTGCAGCTGAAAAATCTTAGAACAGGTTCAATAACATCAGTGCCACTAACTCGTTCCGAGTGTGTTTGCATAATTTTTCATTTTTTATTAGACTCTAATCTTGTGACAAAAAGAAAACTAATTGTTTTTCGAAATTCTCCCAAACATCTCACATCCGTAGTGACCAAGGATCTTCAAGTTGTTGGAGATGTTTTATCAGTTGAAAGTTCCAGGAAATAGCCTAGGCCTTAAGGGGTTAAACGTGTAGGTTTTCCATTGTCCTCTGACTGTATCAAAAGTTGAACATGTTCTCTTTGCTGCTCCCCTCTCACCTAAGAGAAATGATGGACAGGCATGAAGTTTGTGGGGGTGGAGGTTAAGGTGTTGACCACCGGTTTTATGCACATGATGGACAGCACATGGAGTACTTTACTGTGTTGACTGATGGTTCGATCACAGGAAGCAGCTCCATGTCTGCAGCAGCAGCAGCAGCAGCAGCAATTACAATAAATCTCAGCTTCTCCCCTGATTATCTGCCCAACTGAGGAGGGGAAACCATTAACGCTCGCCGCCGCCTGCTCCTCGGTGCACATGTTAATTTGACAGAAAACACAATTGTGTCAGCGCTCACGTGGAACATGTTTTCTCATGCCTACCCAGCCGCGGTGGTCATGGCTGTTACACCGGTGACGTGCACAGTAATTGGGTGAAATCTGGTGTCAGCGTTTCATTCATATGTGGAGAGTCTCTGCCTGTAGCATCGACCCTTCCTGCCTTTGCAGCATCTCATTGTGGTGTTTGTGTAATGCTGAGGGCTGGGAGGCACGGGGGGGAATTGAGTAGTTGTCGGGGTGTGGGGCAGGTGCAGTTTGGCTCCTGGGGGACTGTAATGGGATGAGGCCCAGCCAGAATGAGTGTTTGATGACAGGGTTGCACGCCTCCTCTGGGACTCCGCCTGCATGCAATTATCCTCCTGATCCCTCCTGCTTCTGTCTACAACCCGAAAAGTCTGTAGAAATCTTCCCATCCTGCTGACTCAATATCTGTTCATTTAAAATGTAAAAATCCGACTCTCTCATTGGCTGAAAGATGACGTCATTATAACTGCCAATTTCAAAGCGGTTTTGGAGTAATTAAAGTTTTATGACACCCTCCAGTGTGACATTACAGCACCTCGGGGCAATTGAATCTAGACACACCTCCTTCTCCTCCCTTGTTAATTGCTTTATTAATGGAGAGCTTGCAGGCCCAAAATTAGTTTTTACACAAAATAACATGTTACGCGTCACTGCACTCCACCCACTACAACTGAAATTACTATTTTCATCAGCCATGATTCCAAACTGACTCCTGAACCCTGTCGTTGTTATTGTGATGAGATTCTAAGCTAAAGATGCTCAGTCACGCAGACAAACACAGAAATGCAAATTGTTCCCGCTGCAAAAATCTCGCTCAGCTCCCAACAACAACGAGAAGTGCGTGCCATCCTCAGTTTGTTCTGCACTTTACTTTCTAGTCCCACTTAAACATTTATAAGCACCAAACTAGATTTCACCCACAGTAATGAGGCACAGAAACAGAGACGCCGTTTTCAGAATGGCCGTTTGTCTGCAACGAGAACTGAACCAGAGGAAGGAGATTGCTGTGTTCAATTGGTTTCCCTCCTCAGAAGTGGTTTCCTCCAGTTGCATGTGAGGTGATCTATCACGGCCCATCCAGTTAGTCTCCCCTCCCCCATATCAGATCACGCTGACAGCTTCATACTATGCTCATATAGTATCACACACACAGACAAAGGACGATTAGATTCCACATGATACTCACCGCCGGCAGGTCCTGAGAAATCTAGATACAATCAAGATCACATGTTAGCAGATAACACAGTTTGTTCTTTGTCTTTTGATCTTCTGCACATCATAATTCACATATAGGAAACAGATGTTACTGATTATTTTCATAATCTGTTGGGCTGCTGGTTATTTTCTCAGTTAATTTCTTGGCATCATCAGAATTTCTCAGAAAATAAATACAAGATATGTAATTAAATCTAACGTTAAGACATGACAAACTATTTTACATGTGAGAAGCTAAAACAAAAAACGCAAACAAATCAGTGATTATCGACTTGGTTATTAATTTTTCTCTTGACTGACTAATTAATCAATCACTTCATCACTGCAGCTTGGTTTTCCTTTGTTCTACCAACCAACTCCCTCCCTTTCCTCAACATACAGACGTGTTTTTGCAACCACAGCGCCTCACTGGAGAGTCTGACAGAGCAGATTTTTATGGGGATCTCACACAGAGGACAATGAAAAATCTTCCTCCCAAGCTGCACCAACATGACACCCATTTGCGGCGTTCTTCTCCTCACAGCTTCGCTGCAACAAACCAGATTAAAGCATCGGTCTCTGCCCCCTCGCTGCTCGTCTGATGGCAGTGATCATCAGCAGGCTCTGAGTGGGACACAGGTGTTCGGTGGGGTCCTCCTGCCTCTGTGATCCGTCACCGAGGCCACGCCAGGTTCAGGCTGGAGCGGCTTAGGCACGTGCCGAGGGAGGGCTCTACCCTCCCACGCCCTCCCTCCCCCCTCAGAGGACTCCCTATTCACACCACCAGATGGTGGCTGGGTCTGAGTTTTAATGAATGTTATCCTTCATGACCCTTTAGAAGCTGCAGAACAGCAGTCCCCCTCAGCACGTCGCACTGCAGTTTGTTACCCCACACCGACAGAGAGCAATATTACACTGGATGGAATATAAAGTAAGGGAGGGAATACACGACACCTCAGCTGTAATTTAACATCTAAATGTGCTATTTCCTTGCTCAGAGTAAGACAGAAATGCCACAAATAGACTCATTTTTAGCACCTTCATTTTAGTGAACAGTATCACACCTTTACATAAGTCGGTTGTAGATAATACTATTGTATTACCACAATAACCCTTTTACATTACAGCCTAAACACAGAGGGCAACTTGTTAGTAAAAAGCTGCATTATGTGTCATCAGTAAAAGTGGTTATTTACATTTGCAGCTAAATAGAACACCCGCCTCTCAGATTAAACTGAAGCATGTATGGGCTTCACTTTCAGCTTTCAATCATGTGGTTATTTGTCTGGTATAAATCACGAAGGTTCCAGTAAATATAGATTGATAGAGGCAGAGCACTAAATTGTGGTCTTGATTTTCTTGCAGCCTTCTTGGAGTCAGACAGTAACACTTGTGAATCATCACCACGGCTGCTCACTCGCTCTGCCAGTTATGTGTAAGGCTGTGAATAAGAGTGAGAACCAGCAAATCTAAAAAAGAAATCTGTCAGTGAAACAGCCCAGAGACTACATGCTAAAGCGCTCCTCGGTTGCAATTAGAGGTTTGAAAATTTTCATTAGTTTGTTAAATAAAACTTCCAAAACGGAAAAAAAAAAAATGTATTTAGAAGATTGGAGCAGGTTCGATTTCTTCAGTTGGTTTCTGTGCAGCCTGATGCATACGTTCTTCATTGGTCGGAAATAAATTGGTTGTGTACATGTTGCCCTTTATTCAGTGACCCTTGTCTGTCTCTACGTGAATTGCTTTCACGGCGTGTTAAACGAGCCGTGGTTGTGTTGGTGTTTCCCTCCTCGCGGTGGCCGGGGCTCTAATCCGCTGTCTGACAGAGTTATGTCACACACCAGCTATTGTGGAGGCTTTGATTGAAGACGCCCCGACTAACTAATTGATCCCTCGCCACAGAGGTGCTCTGACACACGGGCGAGATCCGAAATGTGTGAATTGGCAGTCGAGTCACATGACTGGCATTAAGCCAATCAAAATTTATGGGTTTAGATTGTGCTGGAGGCGTCGCTGACAGATGGTGTGAGAGAAACTGAAAATCATTTTAGGTGTGTACAGTTAGAGAAGGGTAAACTGGACACACTGTGCTTTTCTTCCCTTTGCTCATTGCTATTTCTGTGCAGCTCCTTGTCCTTGAAAACAGTTTATTATCAAACCCATCGCTTTACAGATCTGCATAATGAGGAGGTAAACTTAAGAGTTTTTTCAGGTCCTCATGAATCCACAGCTGCAGAATCATTTTTAAACAGCACAAATCAACATTTTGGTGGGTGGATGACATTTATGATGCTGAATGAAACCTTGAATCTCCAGAGAGCCTTTTATCGGTGTAAACTATTCACAGTCCGACAATTATTTTCCGTTTAATTCAGTCACATCACGTGCTGCCACCTCTTACAAGGCAGCATGTGACGCTACCATCTGTCCAAACCCAGTAAGCTCTGCAATTTAACAAATATCCAACTGCACTGACTAAAACAAAAAATGAATAACTTCCATTATCACAAGGCAAATACTCCAATCAAGAATTTATATGAGAAAGAATTAGTCTAGCGTTACACATTTTCAGTCTTACTGGAGCCACAAAATTAACCATTTATATTATGATGTTTTCCAAATGTAATCAATGTGTTGGGTGTCTGTTTGTCTGCAGTTACATTTCATGAATTGAAGAAAAGTGCAGAATAATGAATCAAAAATGTGAGTGGACCAGAAATTTTGCACGGACAACTGGACAGCAGTTAAGTGTGAACTGCCTATTGACGCACATTTTGCACTGAAAAACCAAAGGCTGCAAAACATAGAGATGAATACTATTTCTAGTGTTTTAATACCTGAGTTTTAGTGCTGGCAGCAAAACTTCATCTGATAGATAAGGGTGTCCTTTTCATTCAACAAAAGAAAACAAATTCCCGAAATGCAAAAAGCTGCCAAACCAAAGGCAATGCACAAATCTTAAGTAAGTAAAATGTGGACTAAAATTGGCAAAATTATTATTCTAACTGTCTGATTAGAAATATGGAAGAACATGAGGAGGCAATTCAGTTTCCAGTCATTTATATTAGTCTCAGCCATGGACACATTTTGTTTGGTATGTAAATATATTATCATGTTTAACACACAGAACAAGTCAAACATTTCATCACGATCTAATCAATCATGTGGCTACATTTTGGCCATTTTCACTCCATGTCTGACAGTCACTCGTTTAATGCTGACAGGAGATCTCCCCACACACTCAGACCTCTGACATCAAAGTCTCCATCAGAAATCTTCAAAGCATTTAGTTCTTTTTCTGTATTCACCCTCAGAGAAGGACAGGCTTCGAACAAGGCCATAAAGTGCGCAGTCAGTTTCTGGAAGGACACTGTGGGGATTGTGCTGGTTTGAACCCATTCACCCTCACTTATGCTGTACTCCATGTCTGAGGCCCACTTTTTCAGTACGTCACAGTAAGCATCTCTGAATTTGTTATGTTCTTTTGCCAGGTCTATAAGAAGTGTGGCTGGCAGAGCAGAACACAAGCCCTGCAGCACACTGTGTTTATTCTGCAGCCAGTCCAAAAGGAATTCCTGTGGAGCAGTTTGTGCAGCTGAGTTTTTTGTTGTCAGCAGAGCTGCGGCGATGACTAGACAGAAATGTTGTCCTGCTCCTTCACATCCCTGGAGGACACAGCCTAAAAAGTGCTCTGCTGGGCGGGTGTCGCTGCCTTGGCTCAGCAGAGCACCCAGCCTCTCCACCAGCATCGCCCCCTGCACCTCAGCACCAGCAGCTGACAGGTCTGTCACAGGACTCAGGACCTTGCAAGCCGATTTGCATTGAATAATGTGGCTGCAGAGGCCGGTGACATCCTGATACTGGCCCTGCGTGTTATCCACAGGATTCCTTGTGCCAAAGAGCATCTTCATGATGGAGATGGGCAGTTCAGGATTGTTCAACAGTCCGAGGAGCAACAGGTGCTGGAGCCGGGGAAGATCCGGGAAGCAGACTTTACTGTACCCAGGGATGACATCTTGTAAACTTTGATTTGTGAGCTGCAGCTGCTGCTCCATGACCCTCCTTATGGCGGAGTTGCTGTGGAACCTGGAGAAGACGTGCTCGCAGTATCGGGCCCAGCCAAAGGCCCTGGACACGGTGTGTCTGTCCCACTGCTTCACCGCAGAGCTGTGCGCCGCCACGGCCAGCAGCTCCACCGTGCTCGACAGGTTTTTCAGCACCGCCTCCATGTGGCGCTCTCCGCTTTCACAGTTTAGTTATGGACACCCACTGAGGAGAAAACACACAACCTAAACATTCACACAAACTGTCCCCTGATACTGAAACACCGCCGAGTCGGTGTGTTAGCAGCATGTTAGCAGCATGTTAGCCGGAACCGGAGTCACGTCAACAACCTCTCCTCGTAAACAGAACTTTCCAAACCTTCTTTAAACAGCTGGGTTGTCAACACAAACACTGAATATGAGACATTTCCGTGAGATAACTGTGTGTCGTTAAGTAAACTCACTTGTCTTTGCTGTTTTCTGTCGCACGGTTACAGTTTCATTTGTTTCACAGACCGTATGTGCCGCTTTCGACGCTGCGCATGCGCCTTTGACTGCAGGGGCTCTGCCAACTTCTCTTCATTCAAAATAAAAGCCGTCGAGTAAATAAAATAAATCAGTCCACACATTCTAATTTTGTATTTATCATTTTATTTATGCTTTTTGGCTTGCATTAATTATTTAAAATCTATCTACAAACTTGCTGTCAATGTCATTCAAATGTAGCAGACTAGTCACAGTAAATATATGTATCTGATATGATATCCTTAGGGTCCCATCAGTTGAATCAGATTAGAACTTGGGAAACAACAACAACAACAAAAAAAAAATCCATCACACCAAAATTTCGAAGGACATAATATGTCTGGCTGAAAAAAGTTTTGACTGTTTTTGTTAGTTTTTTTTTTTTTAAGACAAGCCATACTGAAAACTTATTTTCCTTCAAAATAAAAGCCACCGAGCTACACTAAAACAGGACATATTTGGATTTTAATCATTATTTTTTTGCTTACACGCATTTTACGTCATATATTCAATGTATAAGCAACGCTGTCGTTTTTAAGGTCCATGCAACTTGCAAAATTAATTTTCATAAAAGAAAAATCTATTCGTGCATTTCTGAAAAGTTTTTCATAGTTTGCGTGTGTCAGTGAATAATTGTTTTCCTTTCATTTCCAAACACTGCATCAGTATCATTCACTTTCTGTAGGCTAGTCGCGGTAAATAAAATGCACCAAATATGGATCAGATGGCACACTGAAAAAAATAAAAACTCCATTACACCAAAATGTATCGGTGGATATAATATCTGCATAATCCAGTCCAGAAATGTCATAGTGAGGCAACACAAAGAGGAGAAGAGGAGGGAGGCACTGCCAACAGGATCAAACTTCCCTCCCATCATCATCATCATCAGCCGCAGCAGCAGCAGCAGTGTGCTGTGAGTATATCTCTGTATGTGTGTATATGTGCGCAGTCAGATCTTTGTGCAAATGTGCAGCGAGACAGACCTCCTCGGTCCACACTGGTTCAGTGTTTTTGGAGCCTAACCTGTGGGTCGGTGCACCGCTGAGAGAAGCATGAAAACTGGGATCCAGCAGCTCTCAGGACGAGTGAGAAGAAGGTGCGCACAACCGAGCTGAAGCCTCAGGGTGAGCTCAGCTTTTCTGGACTCATTCAGGACATTTTCGCTGCTTTATTGTTGCCATATGAATGTCATACTGTTTACGGTTGGTATGCAGATTCTGTTTTAGGTTTGGATTGTGTCTAGTAACTTTATAGTTAGTGCTTTTCATAGCTCTTCTCAGCAGAAGGTCTGTGCTTTGCAGAATAATGTCATCCTCTGCAGCTCATTGCAAACTTAGTTGACTCTTACTTATTGACAGTTAACTAGTGATGGAAGACTATTTCTTTTGCTTGCTTTTTATTTCTCTCACAAGAAGGCTACTGTGAGGCATTTTTTGATCTCTGAATATTAGGCATTTACTTCAGTAGCAGCTCTCAGTCAGTCCATTGGGTTTTAATTAGTGGGTGCTCTGCTGGATTTCAGTCATAACTCATCAGGCGTTCTCCCTTGATCCTATTTTCCAGAGTGGTAAACTGTCTGCTGTGGCTGTTTTTATTTTGCAACAGTTGTAAAGAAAGAGACAAATTAAAAAAATGTTACTGCAGTTGTAAAGGAAATGTGGAGCCAAGTGTTTTAAAAGGCCAGCACAACACAACACCAACCAAAACAGAGTCCTTGCACTGTTTGTAGAATGTGTGTGTCAGCTTCCTTGACATGTCGTCTGCTTGACATGCTGTTGGTTGGGGTGCAAGGCATTGTAATTGAATGTCTGAGGAAGTCTGTTAGATTACAGAATGATTTGATCTGTAATAAATCTGTGCAGACTCACATCTGGTGTCCTACTAACAACAGGAGCGCTTGTGTTGGAATGTGTCATTTGATATTGTGAATATGTAAACAAACCGTTTGCTGTTGTGGGTTTTCCGTCTCTTCGTGTTAGATCATACGGAAGAATATTCTCTTGTGTTAATATTTACTGCTGGAGGCTTTGTCCTTTACTGACCGCAGCAGCTGATACAGTCTGATACCTGAATGCAATACGAACACACAGTATTTGTCTGCAGCAGAAACATGCTGAGTTCCCTCGTTTAAATGGACAAATCAGCCACCAGATCAGTTTGCTGTTGGAGAGGAGAAAGGCATGAAGGGAAGTGAGGGTGAGGAGGACAGAGACACTCTTGTAAGTTCTAATTGATGTGATTCAGCAGTCGAAATTCCCATCCATATGTCTTTCCTGGAGCGATCTTCAGCCAACCATGGCATGTTACGATAGCTCCACTGAAGTCATGAGGCTCTCAGAGTGAGGAAATCTATATTTATATCCCTGTATGTTTGAATATTCCCCCCCCACCCCCAGCTAAGGGAGCTTATTTCTTCCTGATTCCAGAAAGTGCAGCATCAGTTTCTGAACCTGTTTATGAAAATAACCCACAAGTTCAGCAGACGGTGCATACAGGCTGGCAGAGCGGTGTTGGCTGGGGTTTGGGCCTACAGTTGAAGAGGTCAGGCTACAGTGTGGTGAGAGGAACCAGGTATGTTCGACAACAGCGGGTTGTTTGTTTTGGGCGCGTTTCTGGGGGAAAGTGGGGCAAATCCAGCCTGTCGAGAACAAGACAGCATTTGAACAAAATGTAGATCGATTGAGCAGAAAATAATCTGTATTGCATGTAACATATGTATTAAAACAGCTAATTAAAAACACTTTTGATGCGCTTTCTGCTAATCCAGTTTTGTATTAAAACATATCGGAATCCTGCAGTTCATCACGGTTCTCATTCTACAGTAATAATAAGTAAATATACAACATCTGAAACAAGGAGTAAAACTTCTGCTTCCCCTGACACGTGTCCAATCCTCATGTTTGTATTTACACATAGCAGCAGAGAATGAGCTTGTATTCAAGGGTCTCGCGCTGTGAGACACGGCACGTTGTCCCACTGCCCTTGTTCCGTCTGTTAGCCTTCACCTCAGTGGACGTGGGAATGTAGCGTCTGTGTGCGAGTGCTGAGCCTCAGAGTTTAGTGTGTGTACGCAGCAAGTAGCTGTTGTCTTCACAAAGATAAAATGACCTTGGTCCGACATCAAGGTCCTGATGTCCAGTTTTGCAGCACGGTGCGATTTGGTTACATCCAACTCCGGGGGGACCTTGAAATGTTACACAGCCTTAAAGGTCAGATTCCTCACATTGTGATACACTCCCTCGGTATTCAGAGGAAAATTTCAGCCAACTCACACTATGAACTAATTGTTCGCAGCAGCTATGCTTCCTTGTTTGAATAAGCTTCCCTTACAATTTGCATGAAAAGTCCTGTTGATATTTGCCTGCGTTGGGGAGCGTGAGATTTTCCTGCTTGTATCCACCCTGGAAGCAAAGCCTCTAAAATGGAACAACTAGATTACAGTGTGAGAGTGTGAACTGTTGCTGTAATTCAGCCTGAACAAAGACTTTACAAGAAGAAACAAGTAGAACAAAAGGTCATATCAGTTATATTACAAATGTATGTTGCTGGGTAATCCGTAACAATAGAAAAGTGAAGAACTCTCATTTAAGAAAGCTCATTGGCTGCCTATAATTTGCATTATAAACCTTTTTTTTTCTTTAACAAATTCTTACATTTGTGATTTTAATGATAAAAGCCCTTCTACTACAACAGCATTTGGAGCAAGCATTGAATTTAAAAAAAACAACCATTTATATCCTTGTGTTGCCTCCATCTCCGTCCTCTGAGGTCGTCTCCTATCTGTCTGCTTCACTTAGCTTTTCCCCGTCAGCGTGCTTTGCAGAGGTAATGGCAGCTCACACATTTACACAGTGAATATTAACTGCAGAGCTGTCGATGTGTGTTGTTACCCTGCTCAGGTCTTACATCTGGTGCCCAGTTGTTTTGTCAATTACTCACTCTCCTCTCCGGCAAATCCATTAATGGAGTGACACTGGACTGAAATCTGAAAGATTTTCACATTACAGCTCATACAGTGAACACTTGGCACGCCGCGGCACGGTATTGGAAAAGGTTGTGAGAAATGTCTCATTTAGTCAATGACTTCACTTTACAAGAAATAAGCAGCTGTTAAATATCGCTCTTAATATTGATGTCAAATGCAATCTATCCATCAGGCTGTAATGTAAGGCCTGCTGCAGCGCCGGCCGTATTGGATTGATATAGTCTGTAGGATAGACTGCGTTAGAGAGAGCAGAGTAATGTGAAGGAGCTCTTTGTTTGTGTCTGCTGTTTGTTGAATAAAAGTCTTACTGTATGAGTCTGGCTGGTATCAAAGTGTCTCTTGTCAAATGAAGAAGCAGACAGGACTGGTGCTGTCTAATTTCATCAGGTGGATTGTAATCCATACTCGGATTCAGCCAGGAGGACAAAGGTACTCAGATCCCTTTTGTCCTGTATGAGTCTGATCCCGTCCTACTTCTGTTGGGAATATGGCGCCTGAATCACAGCTGTGACTGAAGAATATCAACATGTAGATTAATGTAACTGCTGGGTTTAAGCTCATCAAATGAAAGGATCCATGGCTTTACTCTGTTTTACATCACTGTCATTTAGGTACAAGACCGCTGGTGAGTTAGGATACGATGTTGACAGACTGTATTGTGGACTCTGAGAAATAATAAAGTGAAATTCTACATTTTTTTCTGACATTTAAATGAATCTGTCAATAAAAAATGATCAGCAGAATCAGTAATGAGAAGTAGCTGCAGCTCTTATGTAGGCCAGGAAGTAATGTACACATATTACATTTATACAGTTAACCATATATCATGCAAAACATTACCCAAATACACCTCTAGCATACTCACAGTACTTCATATGCATATACATATACAGGGGAGAACAGGATGTATTTAGATGCTTGAAATGTGGCTACAAGATCTCACATGGAGCTGATTGAACATCTGGATAAGCTTCATGAATGATTTTTTTTTTGCAGATCTGTTGCATTTTATGACATTGCTGTTACTTATACATGCCCGTTCACCGACTTCCATCATTCCATATGACTACAGTTTCTCTGCCTGCATACAGACATGTATAAATTCTCCTGTCTTATATCTCCTTCCTCTTCTGTCTTCAGGCCGTCATTAGGGAACCATGTGCAGCTCCCTGAGCCCCAAGCAGCCCAGCGGCCCGGGCCTGACAGACATGCAGCAGTATCAGCAGTGGCTCTCCAGCAGACATGAAGCCAGCCTGCTGCCCATGAAGGAAGACCTGGCCCTGTGGCTCACTAATATGCTCGGTAAGCTGCACTTAAAAATCAATACACAAATGCATCTATACTGTTAAATCTCCCATCTGAATATTCTGACTTTGCAATACATATGAATTTTCAACCAATGAAAACTTGTGAGGGTTATGCCTCCATAAGGACAAATGTGTTGTAAATACAGCAAAATACAACTTGCTGCTGCTGATTCATTTAAAATACTGTCCTAGAAGTAACGTAGCTTTTTAAAATCCTGTACCTTTCCTATTCTTCTCTTTAACATTAATTGAACCGGTGTTGCTGATGTAAACACTTCTGCAGGGGACTGTAATCAATCTGAACCTCATTACGTTGTATTTTAAAGTCACCAGACTGTGTGAACCAGCTTTAGTGTCCCAATTCTCTCCCATAGATTTATCTTAAATGAATAATGGACATCATTAACCTTGCTTAAATAACGCACAGCCAGTGGTGGAGAATAAGCAGCGAGGGGAGCGTCAGCATCGTACAAGGACGCTGTTGCATAAAAATCTTGCTGTGCTGTGTGGTTCTTCAGCAGTGCAGCCACAAAACAAATGCATGTGATTTGAATTTAGCAAGATACAGCAATTTAGGAGAATGGTTTATTTGTTGGTTTGATGTTTTTTAACAACCACATGGCAAGTAGGTGTACACTAAAACATTAAATATGGCTATCATGAATGAAAACACCAAGTTGAGTTCATGTTTCCGCATCATTCTTTGTCTAATTTGTTATATTCCAATTGGTTTAACTGTGGCACCAACGACTGACTGGAGTCAACACAAAAATGTACTTGTTAGCAAAATGCAAATTCTTAGAATTTCTCCACCAGTTTAAGAATTAGGCAGTTGTTTGTTGAATTTCTGAGGCAAACTGTCTGTTAATAAATACTTTATCAGCATGTCAAGTTTTTTTCAAAACTATAGATTTTAGGAAGAGAAGCAGTCTACAGATACACAACAATAGCAGTATTATTTCTTCAGAATTTGCTTTGGAACTGTGTGCATTTAGTTAATGACTGGGAGTTACTCCAGGGGACATCCTGCTGAGTATACGCAGTCCAACACACCAACTGGAAGCCAGTCCGGTTCCTGAAACTGATGCCTGCTTGTGTGTGAACAAGTTAAAACAACGTAACTATCCTCGCTGTTATCTCTGGCGGTCTGTGGTGTTTGCACTGGAACCAGTTGAGCCAGAAACCTCTGGTGTGGTGCGCTGACGGATCAAGGACCTACAGACTTGAGAAGCAGAAACGTCCGTGTGTTTCCTGCAAAGACACAGCAGTTTGTTGGTTTAAGCCAAGTTCTGTATGCTTGGTTCATTTAAATTCTAAGAGAGAGGGCGATGATATTCTTAATTACAGTTTCGGGTGGGAGGAGCAGTGCGGTTGGCTGATTGAGTGGGAGGTGAAAGCCTGGTTCTGCTGATGACTCATATTGTTGTGGAGACATTAGGTTGAGGCAGCTTATGTGACTGAATATTCGAGTTTACATATTTCTATTAGACCCCTCGCTAATATATTTCCTCACACAGCGAGGGTTGTGTAGGATAGAGTATGAGCATAAGACTGGAACTCACTGAGTATTTCTCAAGATTTCAATCTCTCTTTTCTGGGCTCAATTGCAACATTTGGAACTCATTAAACATCGAACCCCCAAACCCCTCCTCCTATAAGAAACAGAAAGGGGATAAAAAAAAAAAAAAATGTCTCCAGTTTCTTTCCACAGACACCCCCCTGCCACCACCTCCTATTTCACAGTGATCTAACTATGAAAGAATGGTCCTCTGGAAGTCAGTCAACTGGACACCACATGTTGATCACCAATGTATCTCTGCAACTGTGCAGGATAATGAGGCCTTACCGTGCACACACACACAGATGCCCCCTTTTCTTGTGTCCTCGTCTTAGCTGTGCTGTGATGTACTACCAGGAAATCCCCTCACATTCTCCCAAATCATGTTGTAATATTTCAAAAATTGGCTTCCACAGAGCTGCCACAGACCTGGCAGTAAAAGTGAGGCTCGATCATTAAAGCCCTTTCTGAGAGTCAACAACATTGCATTGGGTTCAGTTTCAACTATCAAGAGACTGAAGGATAAACTTTCTGCCCTTACACAGTATATATATATAACTTAAATGAGCATTTTATAATGGATTTAGGGTGTTGGACTGTCTGCTGTCTTTATGTGTCCCCTGCTCAGGTCTGGAAATCACTGCTGAGACCTTCATGGATCGCTTAGACAATGGCTCCCTGTTGTGCCAGCTGGCTGAGACACTACAGGAGAAGTTCAGGCAAAGTAATGGATACCTGCCTGCCCTTGGCAACAGCAAGGTACAGGATTGCAATGGTCTAGTGTGATACGGGTTACAGTGAAAACACTAATCTGGAAGCTAAATCTTGACTGAGAGTGTTCCCAGACTAACTTTCAGCTTGAATGATTTCACAGAGGATCATTACTGAGCAGGGAAACATCACTCAAGCAGCGACTTATTAGATCAGATTGACTGACAAACACTTTGGTCTCAGCTGTTTTAACAGCTCCCCTGCTCAAATACACGTGTTAATCATTTTTGTGCATTGCAATGTAAATTATTTCTCAAAATCACTATTTTTTTCTGTAATTTATTGAGACCAGACAGCTACAAGACAACACAATTAAACTTTGATCGACTCTCGCTGAGACAGGAAATAGCTGTGCCATGATCAGGTTTCCCTTTAGAGGATCAATAAAAGAAGATCAGCTCTGTTCCCACCCATCTCAAAGACATACTGATACCCTGACATCTGGAGAATAATAGACACAGAGAGACACTCTGAAATATAGTTTTTAAAAATGATAAAACACATTTATTTGGTTTCCACCTTCTCCATATGTCTGTTTTGAGAGATCAACAGCAGCCATGAATTCCTACTTTGCTAAGAGCTCCAAAAATTTCAGAACAAAGTGCACAAAGAGTGAGGTGGGGGGATGGGAGACTGCAGCCTCCAACAGGGCAGAAAGGGGGAAAAAAAATAAAGCTATAAGGACACATTATCTGACAAAGCCTCACAAACCCTGAGAGAATTAGGAAAAGTCAAGTTGACCTTATTTAAACAGCTCATTAAAAACAACAGAAGTTGACTCAAAGTGACTTTCAGTTTGGATGAACAAATATGCACGAGTACAAAGAAAAGAAGAAAGTAATAATAGTCGCCTCATGGCACCTAATATTCTATAAGCTTAGTTATGATTGCTGAGTACATTAACGTCAGCGTAAGTTTATTGTTTTCAGCACATTGCTGACGAATCAAAGGTCAAAATAAAAATGTTCATCTTCTATCTCTACTTTTGTCCAATCGATAGAAACCCCACAGGCATGTTCTCAACTCCAGGATTTCAAATATCAAAAGACATTTGTCTCAGTCTGCAGTGCTGAATCATTATCTTGCACACATGCTCCATTTTTTTCAACATCTACAGATATCTATGTCACTTTCACACTGATCTGACATCTGGTGGTGTTCAGTAGGATAATACGTTTCCAACAGAGGGAATCACTGATTAGCTCATGTGTCTGTTCAGAAGGAAAGAAGCTAAAGACTCTTTTGTTAGGTCGTCAGTGAAAGTTGTTGATGTTTGCACTGAGGCATTACTGTGCTGATGACGATGGGTCTCCTGATCTCAGTGTGAGTGCAGCTGCACAGATGTGAGGAAATACTTGAGGTCAATGACCGTGGGACGGCAGAGGAGCTACTGAAATAGAGGAGCCTATTGATTGCAATAGAGAGAGAGAGACAGAGAGAGAGAGCAGAGGAGTCTTGGGACAGATCGTCAACTCGGGCTTTAAAATCAAACAACGTTGCATTATGATTCTGTGCCGTGTGCTTGATTGATGGCTTCTTATACATCACATTAAGAGCTTTCAGCTTAATGATCTATGAGTGATGATTTATGTTTTCCATGTCTGATACACTGTGTCTCATCTTATGACATTTTAAGCTAATTGTGACACTTTACAAGCTGTAATTGTTTGCTGATACATTTTACCACTTCAAAGAAAACTTCCATCTGTGTTCAAGCCCTGTTTTAAGTTGATGTGGTGTTGGAGTGGGCCTACTGTGAGTGACTGCAGCAGAGAGCAACAATAAATCAACTTTTATAGACGCCGCCTCCTGCACATCTTCCCATGTGTTTACATCAGTCAGTATCAACTACAGATTAATGAAGATTATATGTCTTTCTAGTCCTAATCCTACCATGTGACAAATTCAACACAACCATCTCATTATCTGGTAAAATTTATAGTCAGACCACTAAAATTTAAAGCAAAGGTTTGATGTTGTAGGAAATACTCATATCTGGTTTCTGCCAGAGAGTTGAATGACAGAATCAGACATCCAAGAAAAATAACATTGACCGAAACACATATTTGAGTGTACGGGGACTACACTCAAAGCTGGTTAGGTTAGCAGAAAGAGCAGAAACAGAGGGGGGAAGTAGTCTAGCTCTATCTAAAGGCCAAAACATCTGCCACATAGAGATCCCTCCAGTGAAAATCAAGTTTTTTTTACCTTGTTAACATGTCTATATGGTGTTTTTTTTAATGCTGGAAGACACATCATGAGAGAAATAAGCAGTCAACATCATGGGTGAGTGTAGTGATGACAAACTCATTGATTCAGACTTACAGGGTTTCATATGTCACAAACCTGAGGAACCAATCATGTCAGCTGGCAGAGCTTTCCATATTCTTGTTCTTCTTTAAAAAAAAAAAAAAAAAAGGTTTCTGGTTCAAAAAATTTGCCATTGTGTGGCATAGAGTAGTTTTACAGTGTTTGAGCAGAGCTGTAGGTGAGCTGGTGTGCTTGAGCTGCAACATGTGATGGAGTGGGTAAATATAGAGGTTCGGGCTTCGTAGATCTGCACATTTCGGTGGAACTGTAACCACATCTAAACCATTTTAATGCATGAAGGGGTTGTTTTCATGAAATAAAAAAGTAAAAGTATGGGGTTTAATTAATCACCAGAAAGGGAGTTAAGGCTAACTACAGGTAGCTTTATGTCCAACAGAAAGATATGACAGTGGTAAAATATTCTTATCTAACTCTCAGCAAGAAAATCAATGTATTTCCCAAGTTGTTAAACTATTCCTTTGTGTGCGCATGCAGACAGTGGACGGTGTTTGTAGTGTTTCTGACTGAAGGAAAATGATGTGATTCTCACTGTCAATGCTCATTTCAAGCAAAGTAGTTCCTTTTCCCTATTTTTAGTCTCCATCTGTTTAAAGATAATGTTTTCCAGAAGTCCTGTACCTTCTGTGCAATCATTAGTCACACAAAGGTGCAGATAATTCAGCGAGCCACAGTAGGAATAATAACACGTCATTCTGATTGTTAGATCAGACAATGTAGCCAAAATAATTTCTCAAGGAATGCAAAGTAATTCAACAACACAAAAGATCCCTGAAAAAAAAAAGAAGTCAAAAGGAGAACCTGGAATGAAAAGAAAAATACCCACAAAAGCGTGCATATTTCCAGCATGAGCTCACTGCACCTTTCTCAAAGCACAGACACACATATCCTGTATAAAACCACAGCAAGGCACATAAATCTCCCTGAACAGACCGTGTGGGGGCTGAAACCCATAGGCAGGATATTTGATCCCAAATCATAGAAGGCCTGGTAAAGTAGCCCCAGTTTTCTTAGCCGTCATCTCCCATATTGATCTGTGTGGAAAAGGTCCTTGATCCTGCGTTGAAACCAGAGCCTCAGCAGATGGAGCAGACGTCGGCATAGATAAAGAGTGTGTGCCTCTGTGTTTTGATGGAAACTCTGGGGGGCTGGATTGAACAAGTCACTCTGATAGACGTCTGTTCTCTCATTGTCAAACACAAAGTGAGTCAAAAGTGCTATTTAAGTGAGAGTGAGGGGATGTTTTCCATCTCAGGTTTATACTAACTCGTCTTTGTCTGTAGCAGAGCGTTCCCTATCGGAGGATACCATGTCGCCGGAGCGCTCCATCTGGCTCTTTCTTTGCACGAGACAACACAGCCAACTTCCTGGCCTGGTGTCGTGAGGTTGGAGTTGGAGAAACATGTCTGTTTGAGTCAGAGGGTTTAGGTGAGTCTGTTGTTTCGCAGCCACAAACACCAGAATGTGAAAAAAATAAATCAGAATGTAGGACAAACCGGGTCAACAAACAGGCATCAGTTTACTTCACAGAGATGTAACACTGTTGGGCCTTTGGCTGTCCCTGGCACTGCCAGGGCAACGGGCTCAGATTTCTATCATCCTGTGAATGGCTTGATTGTGCAGGTACAATATCACGCAGGCTGGACTGCTTCCCTCTTCCTCCCCTCTGAGGCTCACACACCTCACATCTCCAGGCTCTGCTGCACCTCCTCTGACATCCACACAAAGCTCTCAAGGGCAGCAGTCTGCAGGGAGCACAGGGAAGGGAGCAGCTCCACCTCACAATAAGGACATCTCAGATACATGCAAAAAAAAAATGTCTAGAATAAAAACAAAGGGAGCACAGACAGAAGGGTGTGAGTTAGTGAAAAAGTAGGCCAACATTATGCAAATGGTTTCCTCAGCTCAGAGCAGGGATATTTTTCTCTTCCTCATTCAGACAATGTTTTATCTACGTCTCTCTAATCAATGGCAAAGATTCCGTGCGTGCTATTTCAATGAAATATGCTGGCAGCTAAGATATGCCTGGGCTGGAATATTGTCCTTACAATTAGATGTACAGTGTGTGACCGAGCCAGTCATAGAAATACTGAGAATATCCAGCACATTCTTGTCATTTCTGACTAAAGGTTGGTCAGCCATCGCTAAATAATTTAAAGTGTGCAAATATTTCTGGTTGCCAAGTCACACACTGATATCCACGCTGAGCTATAAACACCTACACATGCAGTAGACATGTAATTGTGATGAAATGCTGTGAAAATACTTCAGCAAACAAAAACAGCTGACAAATGTCTCTTTTCTGTATTTATCTCTCTCTCCATCTTTCCACCTTCCTTCCTTTCACTGGGCGGATTTATCAGTTCAGCAGTAGATGTAACAACACCAGGTTTGCTATCATGTAGTGGATATTCTGTCTGTAACGCATGGTGTGCTGTGTCCCACGTATCATACTTCTTATGTCCACTCTTGCTGTCTGATCTGATATTTGGTGAGGGTAAAATAACATGTCAAGTCTACAGGAACACCCAAAGTCTGAACAGAACTCACATCCATTTGATGTAACACGATTGCAAAGGAGAGCACCATTTGAATGCATGAAGTTCATGAGCTTGTTTTTATCACCATCACACAGCCACTCATCATCACTCATCGCCTTTTTCCGGCACAACGTCTTGCTGTAATTACTCAAAGCTAAATCTCCTCTGATCTCTTTCTCTAGTTCTTCATAAGCAGCCACGGGAAGTGTGCCTCTGTCTGCTAGAGCTGGGCCGGATAGCATCACGGTATCTTCTTGCTTTTTATATTTTCTCTCTATTTCACTTCATCCATTTCCCAATCTTTGAATATGTTTTGTAAATCTGTTCAGAATTTTACACTTGTTTCCTTGTGTAGGTACAATGTGGAGCCTCCGGGCCTCATAAAACTGGAGAAAGAGATTGAACAAGAAGAGACGGCACCTCTACCTCCTCCATCACCTGTCTCCCCAGCTCAGCCCCTCCCCGTTTCTCCCTCCTCGTCGCCTTCCCCGTCTCCTTCCCCGTCGTCTCCTTCCCAATCCCCGACTCCTACCAAAGTGACTTCCAGCAAAAAAAGTACAGGGAAGCAGTTGGATGATGCTGTAAGTCACTTGCGATGCACTGCTTGTTTGGTTTAGACATACAAAGAGGAAACAAATGTGAAATGTATTTTTATATGTGTTACAGGTGAGACATATCGCTGATGATCCACCCTGCAGGTGTGTGAATAAATTCTGCGTGGAGAGACAGTCGCAGGGTCGATACCGTGTTGGGGAGAAGATGCTCTTTATACGGGTGAGTGTAGGGGTGTCACTGAATAATATGATGTGAGGGTTAGACGGATTCAGCATCAGGTGTTGGCAGATCATTTGGTTTTGCGTAGTGAGAGTGTTTAGTCTTAATTTAGGATTGTTAGCAGCAACAGCAACGGTGCTTTAGTGTTATTTTATTGATTAGCACTAAAACTGTTGAGGAAGGGCCAGGTGGCGCTCAGTCAAAGTACTTCATCAGTGGTACTCGAGCTCGATATTGAGATAGCGCCTCTATTTTATGGCATTATGCTACAGCTTAGAGGTAAATATTGTATTTTTTTTACTCCACTACATTATGTAATATTATGTATCATGGTCCAATGAAATGTGGTGAAGCAAGCTGTACATAATAATACTTGTATTAAAAATCTCAAACAAACATATGACGGCTTGATATGAAAATATATCTATGTAACTTTGGAGAATTAGTCTAAATGTTTAATGAGAATTTCAGATTTTAGAGCATAGCAAAAGTACATAGAATTTTTTAAAGGTTTTTTTTTAAATTTTGATTCTGAATTCATCCATTTTATTCAATCCATTTTATTGAATATCCAATTTTATTTGCCAGGTTAACAACAATAATGTCTCACACTGCAAAGCAAACCCTTTCCACACATGCAGCATATGGTAGTATGGTGATGCTTGGGGTTGGCTTAGGGATGAAAGTCACCCATTCTGTCTGGAGAGCCAAGTTTTTTGTATTCAGGTCTCATTTATGGCTAATGGTGTTCTGACAATGTCCATTTTCAGCCAAACGTAATGTGGTTTACTAGCTGTAAAGACGAAGCAACATCTACAGATTCCTTCAAAAATGTATTTGCTGTCAAACAAAACCTGCCGTTCAGTTATTTACATCTTATAATCACAATGAATTAATTAGGCCAGGAAATGTTGCTCTACTTTCTCTGAGTGGAGGGATATTTGAGGAAAACAAATAGAGGCTAACAGATTTGAGAAGTAGCATCGGTCCCCTTGGGATCCCGGTTACTTGGCAACCCACAACCAGGATTCACACCTCCAAGAATGTGATTCATGCTGTCGGTATGTTTAGGATGTGCAGACGTGCAAAAGAGACTTTACTCTTGGATGTCCTCTGCTGTCAGCCCACTATATTGCAACTACTAATGTCAAACTCAAACCAAATCGAATCTCAATCACTGTGAGGTTTGGATGAACAAAGCTGTTTTGTGATATTTTTGAGAACAATATTAGGACAATTCTTGTTTTGTAATATAAAAGTATTTCCAGGTAGAACAACACGAGATGTGATGTAAATCTGAATATTTACCATCATTTGATGCTTTTTTGATGACTGAATGCTTCAGTCTTCATGGTGTTGCTGAGCAACCAAGGACAAATGGTGAGAAGCTCATGTGTTGGTTGAGTGCAGTCTGTTGTGCAGCAATCACTGCCGAGCCACAACATTAAAACCACATGCCCAACGTGTAAGTCCAGCTTGTGCTGGCAAAATAGCTCTGAGCCATTTGGGTATGGACCTCTGGGGTCTCCTGTAGTCTCTGGCACCATAACATTGGCAGCAGTTCCTTTAGGTCCTGTGGGTTGCAGCCTTTGTAGATCGAGCTTGTTCCAATGCATCCTGTGGATGATCGATTGGGATCTGGGGAGTTTGGAGGCCTTGGGCTCTTCGTTATGTTCCTAAGCAGGTTTTGCAGCTGTCAGTTAGTGCTGTTGCCATGGTGGTGTGTGCTTGAACTGCTGCAATGTTTAGGTGGGTGGTACAAGTCAGTAACATCTACATGAATGCAGGACCCAAGGTTCCCTGCAGAACACTGCATTGTAATCAGATGATCAATGTTATACTCTTCACCTGTCCCTATTTTTAATATTGCGGTTGATCAGTGTATTTTCTACTTGCATACTAGGTAAGTAAAGTATAGTTTTATTTTTATGACCAACATGACAGTTAAATTTCAGAGGGCTTGAGATTCTGTTCAAACAAGAAAAACATTTAAACATCAAGGTGAGCAACAGAGGCGGTATTCCTCTTCCAGAGCTGACAGTCACACAATATACATCATGTAAAGAGAGTAAACAGAATTAAACACTAGTAAAATTATGTTTTATCATATGTGAGTTACAGCTTTTTGATTAGGCCAAGCAAAGCAAGTGTTAAGCCTCCATTCCTCTGTCCGTCAGCCAGCGCTTTTCACAGTGAAGATGCTTTAATTAAAATTCCTCGCGTGTTTTTTTTTTTCCCCCCAGCAGCTGCTCGCACTGAAAAGACATGACTACAGCAAAGCCGCTCACAGTCTGTAGGCAGCTAGGACCGAGGACAGCAGTGACGTCTGGCAGATATAAGAGCCTCACTTCACAATAATCTGTGCAGCCTGAGAGACTGACCTTCTCCGCTCTTGAAATAAACAAGCTGGTTGTACCTCTACCAAGAGGGCAGAAAAATATCAGGCTGTTTGTGAGAAGTGTTGTCTCAGCTCAGCCCCAGGCCCCTGCCCTTCTCCGGGCCGCTGAGGAGGGACTCGGCTCCGGCAAGGGTCTCGTCCCAAAACAGCATGATTGAAACCCCTCTGCATCGCACAGCTCCATTAAATCCACAGTCACAACGCCTGAGGCCTGGCGCTGGTGATTGGAGGCACTGCCCCAACGCTGCCCCCTAGATTGATTCCTTTAAGAGGCTTATAAATGTTGTATGTTACGCTGCTAGGGGGCAGGAGGTCTCATATCGGCCAAACGAAGGTGACAGTCTCATTAGATAGTTTACCCTTTTTATCAAACTATTTGGTTTGGTACCTAAATCATTCTACTACTGATTGTGTTTTTAAAGACAAACACAGCATCCTAATAATCTGTTTAGTTAGTCGTCTTCGGAAAGGGGCATTCAGTAAACAAGCTTGTTGGTGTAATGGTGTGTTAATGAGGGAGAGGGGCCATAAGCCTCCACAGTGAGGCGCACATGTTTTATGCCTCAGCCTCTGGGGAATGCAAGTGTCTGATCATCCAATATACCGGAGCCTTTTATTCCTTCTCTTTATTATAATGGCTGATGTTGCCATGGCAGCCAACCTTGAGAATGTGCCCTGATGTGGCAGGTGGCATCATTTTGAATCAGGAAAAAAAAAACAAAAAAAAACACCGCATATAATTCCTTGGCTAATCAGAGCACATCATTTTAAGGTTTTGAGCTTCTTAGTGATGAATAGCCTGATTATTTTTAAGCCTGGCTGCAGGGATGAGGAAGGTGGTCTGTCTGTTGGTCCGTCCAATACTTTGTAGTAACACAAACTTCTGGGCAGGCTGCCATAAAATTGAAGAATGAATCCCAGTGACAGTGGTGTTCCCCTGACTTGCTCTCTATTGCTACCAATAGGCTGACTTTTTTAAGCTTTTGGTGAAAAATCATCAGAAAGGATTGCAATTATATTTGGAACAGACAGGATGGATTCTAATGACTTGTGATCCCCTCAACATATTTTTGGACTTTGTGGGAGGAAGCCAGAGAACCCAGAGAGAACCCACACTGCACGGGGAGAACATGCAAACTCCACGCAGAAAGATCCCAGGCGTCCTCACCAGGATGTGAACCGGCAACCTTCTTGCTGCAAGGCAATGATGCTAACCACTGCGCCACCTTGCAGCCTTCTACCTGCATTCAGTCGATTATTTGTGTGTATCGAAGTTACATATTTATATTTTTTTCCTTGAAAACAATCTCTTCCTCTCTTAAAACGACTTAGAGGAAACTCTACAGTGTCGCTTGCTTTAAAATGTGCAAATCCATGAAGGCTTTGACTGCTTTTGTTTGGTAATGACAAGTTTTCTAGCATATAAACAAACACCATATGGACATGTTAACAAGGCAAAAGCCTTAAATTCACCGGTGGGTAACATAACAATCAAAGTTAAAGTTTGTTCAGGTGTTATACAGTGAAAATTGCTTCTCAAGAAGAATAACCACATCAGTTTATTCATGAATTATCAGAAAAAGATAGAGGTTTAAGTTGAAGTGGTGAAACAATCTGTTGGCTGCAGAATGAGGGTGGCAGCAATGTCCATATAGGGAGGAGGTTGGGGTGGATGAATGGGTCTTTAACACCTACGGGAGACTGCAGTTTGTTTTACTGGTTCCATTTATGACCACAGTCGTTAACAGCACATTTATTATGGTAAAACATAATATACAGCAAAGGTGCTGCAACATAAATAAAGTAGGCATTTCAACCCAAATCAGTAGCTAAGTAGTTACTAAGTAGCAGCAGCATCATCAAATTAAAACTTTTAAGATTGTCCAATATTTTGGCTTATGACTAAATACCTGCTCATGGCATTCTAGCCTCAGTAATTGTGTTTAGCTGTAATGAGGAATTATTTCATTTTATATTCATATTACCATTGTTTACATTGTGTCTCTTAAACGTTAGCATGGCTGTCAAACAATGAGATAGCTCTATCAGCTTTGTGACTGTCAGCAGCAGGTCAATACAGCATTGGAGCATTGGGGTGGTAGTGTAAAGAAAGCTTCCCTCCAGGGAAACCATCCACTGCAGGGCCGCCCCACATCAATCAAAAGGCTTTGACATCAAAGCCATGCTTAAATGTTCATTCAACTTCAACCCAAAGCCTCAATCATGGAAATTACATTAGTTCTATAGAGGGCCTCAGCAGCAACCATTAAAGCTCCCCTTTGACAAACCTACATCCCATCATAATCCTATTTCTTCTGCAGATGCTGCACAACAAGCATGTGATGGTGCGAGTCGGTGGAGGCTGGGAGACCTTTGAGAGCTACCTGCTGAAACACGACCCGTGCCGCATGCTCCAAATTTCCCGAGTGGAGGGCAAGACGTCCCCCGTCGGCAGCAAGTGCCCCAACATCAAGGACCTCACCCCGGACAGCTACCTGGTGGTGGCAGCCCACTACCGCAGCAAAAAATAAAGACTGGAAAGTGCCATTAATGAAAGGACACAGAGGATGACCTCGTGCTGAGCAACATATCCCATGTTCTTAGTAACATTAAAGCTATCGTGCAGCAGCATTCGTGGAGAGCACACTGTGTAAGAATGACAGTTTGGTTTTCTTGAATCCAGGTGTGTTTTTAATTAGATGAAGCTTAGAATTACACTCGTGGGCCCTTGATGTTGCTTTTTTTTTTTAGTTTTACAGAACTGCTTTGAAAAATGTGTTGATCTTTACATTGTAATGGTTTAACTTGGGACAGCAGAAGGTGTAGATTTTTTTTTTAGCTTTGTTTTTCAATCATGAAGCAATACATGACCTAGAGTAGGTATTATCAGTCTTTACCACACACCCCTGCTATAAGTAGTGTAACCGGCCTATGGCACATGACTGCATAAACACAACTTTAAAATAGAAAAAAGAAATTGAGCAAGTGGTGGAGATTTCAGCACCTTTGTGAAGCCAGTGCCTTTGTGTGTGTGCTCTACAAGAGAAGAAGTTTTTCTAAATCACTTACAGCACATTAGCTTTAGTGGGAAACGCCTCAAACTGAACTTTAACTGAAGTTGAAACCTTACTACCCAAAGAAAATGGCCAAAGTTTTACATGATTGTTTATATAGTATTCTTATAAAAACTGACATATCTCTCATAGATCATTCGTCATGAAATGTTGCAGCTTTTACTTCATGATGTATTTCTTAGTAGGCTCACAAAATGAAGAAATGCTTATATTTTTTACATCTTGAATAACTACTCTATGCAGTGCATTTTATACTATTAGCGTTTATTTGTATTATTCATTATTAGAATAGCTCCTATGTTATATAATTACTATACAGACAATCACATGTACAAATGAACCTGACTCAACTGCGTTTCTTCAGTTTGTTGTATGTTACTGACCTCTAGAGGCAGGGCAATCATTTAACCGCGATCCACTCAGTGCATTTATTTGTACAGCTTTATTCCTGAAAAATTAAAGTGTCAGTTTGATAGATCATTGGTTGTACACACAGTAAATAGACTCCCTTTTAAGTGGTTAAATTTCAATAAATTTTCAAAACTTCTAACTTCACACCTTAAAGATCAACTTTGTCTTGAAGTATTTTTTATGATCAAAAGCTGTAAGAAGAGCCTGCTTTTGAATGTGACTCATTTACATAAGATAGAAAAAGTATCCGCAAGGGTTCAGATCAACTGGAGGCTTTTCACAAGACCACTCAGTGACCCCTTGGGCTCTAAAAAGGGGGGGATGTCATCCTTGAAGAGATTTCTCACATCAGGATAGAGGTGATCACTCAGAATTACTTGATGTGCAGTAACCCTCTCCTCTAAGGAGACAGGTGGGGCTAAATCATGCCAGCGAATTGTCCCTGACAGCATAACAGAGCCACTGGATCCCCTCACCACAGAGGTCGAGGGTTCAATGTTTCACTTAGCCCACAAATTCAACACAGGTCATTTTATCCAACTCTAAATATCACCTGTACTGGATCACCCTTCCATAAAAACTGCAATTCTACACATGAAATCCACACAAGAGTAGCAGAAATGTGATTTATTGTAGCAAATAACATTGGCTAGATTTCCTGTTCTACAAAATGGCAAGGGCACCGGAAGCATTTAAGATTCAAGAAAAGGCTGTAAGAAATACACTCAATTAAGCTGATCAAAGTAAAAATTTCACAACCCGTGTGTCTCTCAATTCCTTCAGTCTCCTCCCGTTACCACTGCAGCTGTCGTGAATCTCCCAAGCGTATTTGCCGTTTACCGAATATTGACAGTCTGTGTGCAAATAGGTGTCAAACAAAAACTTCATATTGTATTGTGGCAATTCACAAACACATTTCATATCTCATTTATATTAAGCAGCCACCACATCAGTGTTTTGCATAAACTGCAATTCAATGTGCAAAGGAAAAAAAAAAAAAAAAACAAAAAGGGCTTGATGAAAGCAAGGCAAAGACTAGTGTAAAGTGCATTGGTCACATGCAGAAGAATAAGTTTGCATCCACTGCACCGCCTTCTCATTTTTACTGTTTGGAGAATATCTTAGTGTTAAGTTATTTACTGCCTTTTCAACCAAGTGTACAGTTTGTGCTTACTGATGCAATCCCCATATTAAGTGAGTGATGTTGTCATGTACAGACCAGGTTGTGAAACATAAACTAGTCTCACCACAAAATTTGAGATACAAAGAAAAAGTGCCTCCACCGTGACATGTGCTTTACTGGTCACTAACATACCTCAGTGACAAGCAAAGCACATTAGAAGTTTGGTAAAAGCCAACAAGTTTTTTTTGCACTAGTCTTTGTGCTGCCAAAAAACAGAGCCCTAAAAAAAGTGAATAAGTGTCAACACGGTGCTTGAATTTTTGGAGAAATCACACAAAAAAATATAATGCAGGTATTAACGGATATACAGTCAAAACTGATCCTCAACTATGAAAACCAAAAACGTTGAGGGCAGATCTGTCTTAATATACAACTGATCTTCATGGTCAGCGTTATCTAATGTAAGTCTCTGTGACATGTTTAATCAAATGTTAAATAAAACTAATAAAATAGGACATACAGTATGTTTGCTTGCAGATCACTGTGCCATCACTGACTTGTCCAAAGGTCAAAAGTGGCTTGTATAAACTTGGCAAGTACTTCTGTGTTCTGTTTGGGATAACTTCACATGGTTTTTGCATGATGTCTGACAACTGTAGCCGTCTCATAGGATCATAAAAACAGGCAAAGAAAAAGTAAAAATGGACAGCAGTTCCAACATCTTCAAGTCATTTTGCAGCAATACTTCATGTAGTTTTGGACATCAGAGTTCAGACTTCTACTGTCCAGGATTTTCAGCCCACCTGCCACTACAGGAAAAAAAAAAACAAAAACACAGATGATTACAACAATGTTCAGTGATCAAGAAATACAGCTTGTTGACATGGCACTAAAATAACTATCACCCTATGAAACCAATGTTTTCTGTCGGGTACATTATCTATCAAAACAGCAGTAATCATTGCCATTGTTTATATGAAAATACCCTCCAGGCATCAGTGCTAGTCACTGAAATGTCACATTTTTAATAAAAACTATTGTAAAATATTATTTGTAAATGTCACCCAGCTACACTGAGGTCAAATAAAAGAGAACTGGACTTGTCAGTAGTTTGTCAGTTGAAAAAAAGATTGTTTTCTTGTCTTGTGGTTCAGTATTTCTAAACTATCTGACAGACAACTGCATTAACAAAAATGAATTTGCACTTTTTTAAACAACTCTAAGTCACGAAAAAGCTAACACTGAAAAACGCAGCTGCCCAAGAAACATTTAAAAGCCAAATGTCCAATTATTTTTCATTCTTTGCAATTAGGTCGCTATTGGGTCGACGTTAATGGTACCCCACTCTTAGCAGGCACTTCATTCGAATCCATTATTTATCATAAATTAAATTGGCTGAAGCACAGAGCATGATTGACAAAAAAAAAATGCAACTACTTATTATCCCTGTTGTATCAATGTTCTGTTGTTTAAAAAAAAATAAAAATCACACAGCTTGAGGATAAACATAAAACTAACCTTCAATCCACCACCACCACCAGACACAGAGGTGGTCATCTCCTGTTTCTCAATTTCTTCCTGTTTTTTCCTTTTCCTCTCGACTGCTTCTGGATTTTTAACACCCCTGTATGCGGTCTGTAAAAATAGAACGGGATACGATCAAGCGTCAACAGTCAACGGCTTCTTTGGAAAATCTTACATTTTGTTTATGTGTTAAAATATCTTCAAGCAATCCTGAAAGCATGCATGTGTTTTTCAAGAGCATTTTTAGTTAGTTATTTTACCACAACCTTTTAGAAAACACAAGACAATCACAATAAGCAGGCGGGCATTCAACTGCCACATGAGGCAGTAAAGGAAAAGGATGGAGCGGCTACTTTCAATAGCGCTGTGCTGCTTACTGAGACATGACTGTGGGTTAAGGCTCGGTGCGTGTGAACTGTCAGGGTGTCAGGGGATTTAAAGATGGAAACAGTGACTTGGAGCGGAAAGTTGTGGTAGTTGAGGTATCAGCCAAGATTCACCTGGCCAAGAAGAGTTTTTCTTCTGGTCCATGTCTGCTTACCTTGACATAACTCTAGCATGCCTCTTACGGGTTTGCAAGTGGCTTTTCTGCACAATGAAAAATTACTCACCACAATGTAAAGTAGTTCTGCCTTAAACGGGGTGCATGTATTGAGTAAAAGGCTACAATGTTTGACTACGCTCAGTAACTAGTAAAGCTGCAATTAACATTCATTTTTCCCTGTCAATTAATCAGTTGATGTTTTCTCAATTATTCAATGAGTTATTTGGTATAAAATGTCACAATATGGTAAAATAATTATGACCTACGTTTTCCAAAGCCCAAGATGAAGTTATTAAATGTCTTGTTTTGTTCACAACCCCCCAAAATGTTGTTTATTTACACTGAGGAGTAAAGGAAGTAGAAAATATTCACATTTAAGATGCTGGAATCGGACAATTTTGACTTTTTTTTCCTTTCAAAAATGATCATCAAAATAGTTAATTCAATAGATGACAACTAATTGATTATGTCGATTAATCATTGCAAGTTACCACATTTCTGATTATTTCATTTTTTGGTGGAACTGCTTTATAGAGGTGTTGTGCTTATGTCTATCTGTGAGGATGTGCTGTGTTATGCTGGGAGGTATTTCTAATGAGGGCAGATGAAATATTAGAAGCACCTCTCAGCATACAACACTGTACAACACCAAAAATTAGTCAACAATACCCTCATGATGGTAGAACTGAGCGCAAGGCTGATGTATTATGATACATTAGTTGTAGCAAGATGTGTCTGATGATCTGGCAGGTATATCAGCACATAGGTTTATCAGTATTTTAGCACTTGACATGTGGACAATATAAGAAACCACTTCTAACTTACCTCTTTTTGTCTCTTCTCTGCGGCTTCGGCTAACTGTCGTCTCCTTGTCTCCTGTTAAACACACAGAAAACTTGTGAGCTAAAAGTGTAAACAGACTGTCTTCACCAAGTTAACCATGTTGGGCCTGGAGCATAGTCAACATGCCGCCGTGAACACAGTCAACGCCTCCTCCACACTACACGGTTAGGGCCTAATGGTGTCCTGCCCATGGTGAACCCATTTCACAGTTCATTTAAAGCAATTCTTCCTTTATTTTCAACACAAAAACGACACCCTGCCCTCTCCAGTGACACTGCTGCTAATAAAAGTTGTAGTAAATGAACTTACAGGATCTGGAGTGACAACAACGTCGTCCGCTGCTCCACCAAGGCACGGTAAGCACATCCCCATACTGGATTTATTATTCCAGGCAGTAAAAGGCAACGTAGAAAATTAGTTTTAATGGTCTCAGATACGCCTAACTAGCTGCCTAACTAGCTGGTAGGCCCGTCTCAAACTGATAGTTAAGGCAAAAGAAGCAGCAGCTTCTAGTTCCAGCGGCCGCTGCTGGATCATCTGGCATAACGCTCCCAGCTAGCTAACGGTCCCAGCGGATTCTGTTAGCAACATTAGCATTCTAGCTAAAGGCTAGCGCTACCACTACAAGCCAAGTTAGCTCTGCGAGCGGCTCAGCTATTTACTTGTCCTCACACCTCTTGTTTAATTGCCGCGGCATTTGGGAAATAGCTGCTTGGAAGTCAGACGACTAAGCCGAATATTTCTCCCTCTGAGTTTGTTTTGGTCCGAGTTCAGCTGGCTGACAAATCTGCTAAGGTACGTTCAATAACGTCAAGGTACGTTACTGCTACGTTTTTAGCTAACATGCTATAAACACAAGAAGAACCGAACTGTAATAGTGGCAATAAAAAGACCACACGATTACTACTGTTTTTCAAAGTTGGTGAAACTTAAATACTGTTGGTCCTATCTGTTTGTGTCCATTGTATAATAATGTGTGTAGGAGGACTTTGAACGTAACTAGCTGATGGTGGGGGGGATGCTTCAGTCGTCCTCTGATCCAACAGCACCACCTGCTGCTACAAGATGAGACTAGATAATAATCACCATGGTAACGACTGTATCCATCACCACTCTTACTACATTACTACTGATGGCTGGAATGAGCGTAATCATCCATGACTTGCACAGTAAATGTCCTGGATTCATTACCCTATTTTTAAAAAAACAACTACTGGACTATATGTGAGATAAATGTGATTTGTGGGAGAAAAACTCAATAAAATACTTATTGAAATGATAAAAAAAATTCTAACAAACAAATGGCTCCCCAGTGTATTTAGCTTAAAGGACAACTGATCAAGTCAATCCTGCCTCTGAGAGAGTAGCTTTGCTGTCCTCTCTTGTTACAAATTATTGTCAGTTACATAGACTAATGAGAAACCTCTGTGTGAAGTGAGTGATGCTCCATACAGCAGTTCTGTCCAATCAATATCCTACAATCAATAGTCTGAGAGTTTAATGTTGTACCCCTCTTTGCCTGACAACACTTCAAACTCCACCCATTCATCTTCGCTGTTGCGTCCAGGCTATTTCACAGCTCAAAGTGCTGCACTGTGGGAATGACAGGTCTGTGAGACTGCATAGCTTTAGCAGTTGTACAAGTGACCGATGAGAAACTTATTACCGAGGTGGGATTTATTCTGAAGGTGCAATGGAAGTCACCGTGTCATGGAACCGTGGCACCTCCTCAGGTAGGGTTAACTCACTTCAGAAGGAGCCACTTGGGGTTTATAGTTGGATATGGTTTGATAGTAAAACTGCAGCTGGATGTAAAGCTAAAATGATTTCATTTAATACTGTCTTAGTTTATCTGGTTGTTTCTCTTGTTTCATGGTTTGGTGTTTCTTAAAAAGTGTTTATATTAGCACTATATTTGAAAAAAAGTATTATAATAAGCAATTTACTTGTAGCATGTTGGAGAATATTCAGCTTTCATGTTGTTTCTCTGACTTTTTCTGTTACGCAGCCCAAATCAAACAATCCGTGTGCATTAATTATGTACTCAACAGACATAGTAAAGTACACGTGGTAAACAATAGACAATTATAATGCTCATTCTGTCAGGATAAAAGCTGAAAATACTGTAAAAGCTGCATGTATAGCTAATGAGTGCAGACAACTTAAGTATGTACGAACCATACGGCTAATCTACTTGATGAAAACAGAGCCGTCTGGATTAATTAATTAATGATGTGTGATTTTGAATGCATGAATGAACAGGCGAGTTAGTGAAGCTACATTAGCCAGTAATAGTTTTGTATGAAGGGCACCAAAATGACGCTTCTTTCACGGCATTTTCTGTAAATGTGGAACAGATTAAGCTGTCATGCCTGTACATTTAATTAGAATATTTATTACATAGGGTACTTTATGGGCCTCTCTGGTGCACAGGTTAAGTTTATCGCTGGCATGTCAGCACAGCACTCAGAAAAGCTCACTGTGATGTTGTGGTGAAACAACCACAGACTGGAGAAAGGAGAGCGTGACTGTTTTCTAGGGAAATCCAGCAAACATGTCCGGCGTCATTCAGTTTAATGAGGTAACTAATGCATGAATGCCGTGGCTTTAAATAGCTGCTTTAATCATCACTGCCTCGGGCTAAGTTGAAAATGGTAAACACTGTGGCTATTTCTTGACAGCTAATAGGACAGTGTTTTCATCCATGTTGAGCCATGTGGATAATGCTCAGTAGTGTACGGAGTCACTGACAGGGCCATGGGGGCAAATTGTAATGGGGTGGCTGCGCAGGAAGCAGCATGAAGTGGTCACAAATCATCAAGCCCTCAAAGTCGGTTTGTATCTTGCTCCATGGCGAGAATTTTCAGAAAATATGATTTAGAATTCAGTTTATGATCAATCCCTGCTTCCTGAGCATTGATTAGTACTATAAAATAAAGCTCAGCTGTGTTCACTGATAACTTTGCGTTGGAACTTTTACACTAACTTTATTTTTGGAGAACTAGACAGTTTGAGGTGAATCTGTTGGAGTGAAGAGCATTTCTTTTTCTCACTCTCTTTTTTTATGGGAATTTTTTGTGGGTATTTTGCAACCATGGCACTGGTCAAGGTACTGTCTACAGGCTCTAATAGCTGCTTCCTAATGCAGTTTTCATCTGAAGTAGCCCAGTGTTTTACCTGCACACATTGGATAAGATAGAAGTGGGCGTCTTATGACTTCATCGAAACATTTATGTGGCCCTAAGTGATCTGTGCTGAGTAACGTAAACTGTTTAGGGGATGTAAAGCAGATATACCAGCCATCATGTAATGGAAATATTGCAGTGTAAATGCCCACTACCCTGATCTACACCCCCTTTGGCTTACACTTATTAAGGTGATAAACACTCATGCCCTTTTTATTTAATTAACAGCTAGAAAGGATGTATATCTGCTGCACTCAAACTAAATTCCATTTATATTATCAGCTGTCTCCAAATGATGCTGCACATACATCGATTACATTATACCATCACCTAAGCTTATTCAAAGTCCTGTATGTGTTTGTGATATTTGTTCCAAGGTAGTAATTTAGTCATGCTAATGGTGTTTCCCAGACAGTCTGGCTGTGGCGCTGATGCTTGGATAAATTATACTTTTACATGGTAATGGAGTCACACTTCGCTCGACATCTCGTCATAGATTTACGGCTGTTGGAGGGAAGACTTCAGAGACACGGAGCTTAGAAATGTATTTGTTTAAATAAATAATCAATGTGCCAGGAAGTTCATGCAGGAAGTACCTGCTCATCAATCGATTTAAGTAATGTCCGTATAGTTTTGAAACATTCAGGATCGCATATTGCTGCACTTAGCCGGCACAACATTAATGGACACAAGCACATTTTAGGCCATGGGGTTTTTTTTCTGACCAGTTGCCCAGAGCCTACATGTAGCAGTTTCTTCCATCTCTTCAAGTGTAATGATCTCTTTAATGGCAGATATTGTGCGTGTGTCAGTGAAACCAAAACAAACTGAACACATTTAAAACTTGGCACCATTGGCATTCTGTATGCAAAATGTCTGGCAGCAAAGTTTACTTTATTTACTGGCTCCATCACGAGGAGATGCTGAAGGGAGATGTCGCTGTTGAACCTGTGGAGAGTCATTTCTGAGAGGAAACTGTTGGTGAGTCATGATGTTTGGACTCAGAGTGCAGCCCCGTGGCTCTTCCTGTTGGTCTTAATAAAGCTGAATGCACACACGAGGCAAGGAGCACACATCAGCGCACACTGAATACAAATATCAGATGGTAGATGGTATTTTTCTATTTTAAAACTAATTACAGTGCACATTATGTGCTAACTTGGTTAACCGTGGCAGTGACCTGTTTAGAGTTAAGGATGGGATCCTCCATATTACATAATTAAACAATTTCTACATCGTGAAGGCTTTGACGGTTTGCAAAATGAGTAAAATATTTGAAAGTATAACGTGCCTTAGGGCGTTTTCTTATTATTGAACTCATTATTCCTCATTCTGAATGTCGAAGGAGCTAATGTTTATTTTAAACACTGTTGATGTTCTTTTTACATATGGTTCAGGGTTGAGAATCACCAACTTATTAATATAGTTCTCAACATCCACATTAATTTAAATACTTAATTTGTAGCTGAAAGGGGCAACATTACACAATGGTGCTACCCTTTGTATTTGCAACAAGTACTGATATTCAGCCAGCTAAGTGTCTGCAATTTCAACAAATATTTCTTAAAGAAATCAGAGGAAACCGTCCATCAACATGTCATGTGTACAGTATTAAATGTCTTGACATTTCTGGCAGCTTAACTGTTACACAGTTGATTTTGGAGAGCAAGCTGCTTTATTGTTCCCCATTAGTGTCAAGTATCAGCGTGCAAAAAGGAATTTTAAAGAGGTGTTAAAAATGTATGAGTGCTGTAACATTAGAGGGATAAGTAGAGAGCTGGACCGCTGTGATCACCTTCGAAATTCACTGATCCGAGCATACGTGCTACATTTTCCCACTGATAACCTCCACAGCCAGTGTGATGGTTTGAGTCAGATCAAAGAACCAGTAAAAAAGCTTGAACGTGATGTCACTCTTTGATCAGTGTTTGGGATTTTTTATGAACGTGCATGTGTGTGTGTGTTGCAGGATCATGTCATCAGGACAACTGCATGTTCCTTCCCCTGCTGGAGGATCAGGCCTCCAGGCGCTCTCCTATCAATGCCAACATCAGCCACTCAGTGTCCTGGAGCTCTTCGCTTGCCAACAGTTCCCACTCAGGAGGCACCGAGACAGAGACCGACCAGCACTCTGGTGAGTTTGCAATCAGTTCTTGGGATGTTTGCAAACATATTACCAATCTGAACCCTGTTTGTTTAGCATATCCCTCCACATCTAAAGTGTATATAAAATATTAGATTCATGCCGAAAATTAAAGCTGCCTGTTTGATAAATATCGACTTGTCTTACTCATTGACCTCTTGATTTTACTATTGAGAGTCACAATAAATCTGTTGGTCATTTAGTATAGCGGCAGCATTATGTTGAGGCCACTGGACATCCAATATCCTCAAATAGAGGTGAAACAATTTGTTAATCAATCAATGAGACAGCTTAAGGGTCAACAAAAAATGAAAATCAACTTTTTTGAAAAACGCTCTTTCTACATTTTTTTTTAAATGTGAGGATCCACTGGTCTAATCTTTGCAAATTAAGTATATTCGAGTTTTTGTTAGGGCTCACAGCTATAAAATCCCCGCGTCGCGCCCTAGTTAGGACGCCTGGGGTATTTTTACATGGAGTTTGCATGTTCTCCCGGTTCTCTCCAGGTTCTCCGGCTTCCTCCCACAGTCCAAAAACATGTTGAGGTTAATTCTGATTCTGTAGGTGTGAATGTGAGTGTGCTTGGTTGTCTGTCTCGAAGTGTAGCCCTGTGATGGAATGGCGACCTGTCCAGGGTGTCCCCTGTCTTCACCTTAAGTCGGCTGGGACAGACTCCAGCTCCCCGCAACCCTAGTGAGGATTAAGTGGTGTATAGATAATGGATGGATGGATGTTTTTGTTATTCCAACAAGGACAGCAACCTGGAAGCTTTAGCTCTGACTATGACAGATTATGATGGGCACTTTGTTACTATTTACATTATGCATCATTTGACATTTTATCAAATAAATTATTGAAAGAATACTTAGTGCACTAATCAATAATGAAAACAAGTGTTTGTTGCTCAGCAACACATAGACGAATGGCTGCTTGACCTCAGCACAAAGAGGACAATTTTAAACCCTTATTTGAACTTCTAAACTAACTTCATCAGCAGATCCCTTGACTGCTCAGCACTACAGCAAGCCGTCAGTGGTAATTTAGTTTAATGTGTTGATGTTAGAACCTTTTGTCTTTCAAGAGCCCCTTAAGAAAGCTCTTTGATTCTGAACACTTCGCAAACGCTGAGTGTGTTTATGCAACAAGAGATGTGTTGAATATTAAGGAAAGTGGCTTTGATTGTTTCTGAATATGAATACGCTTGACTGTGACCTTTTCTTTGATTGGAATATTTGATTGCTATTATTTGAAATTGTTAGGCTGCTGTTGTTGATTGCTGGAAATTCAGTTTGCTTTCTGAAATGCATCTTGCAGTGTAGATTCTGGGGGCTTGACATGTTTCATCTGTGAATTATTTTTGGATTTCAGCTCGAAGATGACGTGACAGCTGACGATTTTATTTGAAGCCTGCAAGAGTGTCATTCGCCATGTGAATCTAATGTAGTTCATGATTGTAAATTTACATGCACTGGATAAGGTAGATAATGCACAACCCGCTGTGGTTCTTCAAACTGAATCAGTGAGTCAGCTTTGCCACAGGGTGGCAGTATTTTATTTGTCTAAAATCTCCCTGCCTTTGCAGTGCTGTCATCTGACCTAAATCTCTAAACTCACAGGCAGGCATAGAGAAGGTACAATTTTAAAATGGGGCTGACCGTATAAGAGCTGTTTATTTATTTATTAATCACCTGAGTGGAGGAGATGCATTTGCTTGGTAGTTTGAGGACACGATATAGGGGTTGGCACGCACAGCCCTGACACCAGTCCTCAATAAACATCAGAACAGTGGGAGGAGTAGAGGCGTGCTGAGCTGCAAGAAAGCAGATGGTATTTGCATCTATGACAGATGCCAGACTACTCTTCAGAATAGCCGCACAGACAGAGATTGATATACAAATCTGGGGCCACAGACCAAACTGCAAACCGTGTTATTGTTAGTGTGGCGAACACTGACCAGATCACAGTGGTCAGCTGAGCGCCTGCTTATACAGAAACAACACGAACAACCCATGAGAAGAGAATTCACTCTCATGGCTTTCTGATCCATGACTGGAGGTCTGCTGCTGTAACTCTGTGTGGTTGACATTGAAATAAGAGCAGTGACCTTGCAGATTATCCACGATAAGATCTCTGTTCAGTTAATACCATGTGACTGAAGACCTAAGAAAGAAGGTGCAGGGATTTCTCCCTCATAAATTGCTTCTGTGTGTATAACACTAACACGCATCCTCTTCCATTTTTTACAAGCTGTCAAAAGCAGCAGTGAAATGTGCAGGTCATAACAAGCACTGGAGTTATCACCATCAATAAACTAAAAATAGAGACTATAAATTGCACAAATGCAAATGAAAACAAGAAGGCGAGGCAGAGCAATAAAGAAATCAAGACAGTGATCAATCTTTTTTTTGTTGTTGTTGTTAGTAAAGTGTATATACTGTATTCAACACTCTATTGCCTCAAACGTATACATCATTTTAGTTGCATCACATTTGTGCAATAGAGCCAGCATTAACATCAGGAAATCAAACCACACTGCAGCCATTTTAACACTGTGCTCAGCTTCAGTTTCCATGACCGATAACACATTTACTGTGAACAAGGGATCCCCTGCCGCCACCGCAGCAGAGTGTGAGCCCTGTAGTAGTGAGCGATAGTATTGATTATTAAGAGTTTTTCTCTCAGCCCCACAGATGCCTGCCAAAGCAAATGCTTTCTCCAAGAAAAGTAGTCACAGGGACTGTATTCCCACTGTTGATGTTTAGGTGTTTGGTTATTTGCTGTTAGTTTTGTGTTTTTAGGGCATAAAGTTAAAGTTGAGTTTAGCTGGTGCCTGGTATTTTATTTGTGTTTGTTTTCCAAGGGCTTGGGACTGCTGTTTTAAAAATTTTTGGAATAGTTGAGTGGTCCTTTATAATATTCAGAAGATGTTTATAGTGTCTTTAAATGTAAAGAAATAAAAAAATATATATAGAATAAAATGTATAAACCTCATTGGAACTGCTAATACATATTTGTTTTGGACCTCTGCATCCTATATTTTGGCACCTGGCTGCACTTTTTCATCCCACCAAGAGATCCCAGTGACGCACAAGCATCTTTCAGGACAGGGCTGATTGAGGAGCCGATCGATACTTGTCCTTGTCGGTCCATTTTTGAGACGTGCCGCTCTCCGGTAATTTCCCGCAGCTTATTTGGACTCTGTAAATCAGGACGGAGGAGGACGTGTCCATCTCAGGACCTCCCCTCCCGCCCGTCACCATGACAACAGCCGTGGATGGTGGTGGTTGGGGAGGTGGGGTGGAGGGGGGGGGAGCATGCGGAGCTGAGACAGGTGTTGCTGGGCTTTGCGCATCGGCCGTGCGATCGTGTGGCAGGATGGCAGCTGAGGGAACACCTACACAAGCCCACCACAGCTCCTCATGTACGCTGCAGTTTTGCTTCTCGAAATACGGATTTTAATTGACGGGAACCGGGAACCAAGTGAACGGTCGCCATGGTGCACCACTCGGGCTCCATCCAGTCCTTCAAGCAGCAGAAAGGTTGGTCGCTGATGGGGGCATTTCGCTGTGATTTATGTCCGAGCTTGCGTGCCGTCACTTTTTCGTGTCTTGTGAAATAGTTTGTGTGTGGAAAGGTGCTCGGAGGTAATGATCTGTGGACTTGGTGCGAGCGTGACGCAGAGTTGCAGCTCTTTCTGCTGGGATGATGCTTGTTTCTGAACCTTGTGCGCTTCGATGTTTTATCACTACTTTATACTACATTCCCTGTTAAATTGTTAAGATCCAGTTAAAGCTGTTAAATTCAAATAACACCTCTCATATAAAAAAAAATCTTATCAGAAATTGTCCACATTTAGAAATGTCACAACCTATCTAACCCACATTTGTTACAATAAAGTGGAAGGTTAATGGTGCACAGAGAAGACATGACCTTTCCTCTTCATTTAAACACTGCAGAAACTGAAAAGTGGTGTTTGAACTTGCAGTGATTTGAACTGCATTCGCTCTCATGAATGAGCTTTCAGGGATCTTGCTCAAAGAGCCGTACAAGTAGGCTATAATCTGTGTCAATATTATGTTGTGCTTGTGCTTTGAGCAAAGATACAAACTGTTCCACATAAATCTGTTCAGATGCATGCGGACCAGTTTGTGCTGAAGGTAAAGTAGCTTCTTTGCGCCCTGCAACCTGTCACGAATAGCTGCACTCAGCCTTTGAGGTTCTGACAGGCATAAAAAATGATTTGAGACTGTTAAAAAGTTGCCGTCGTGCAGTCAAACGGAAAATACGTTTCCACTCAGCAAGTTACTGAAACAGTAATATGAGACATCACACTCCAGTTCATGTTGGTGTCTTTGGCTTATTTGCATTTTGGACTGACAATAATTTCACACAACAAATGGTGCTGTTAAAGGAAGAGACTTGGTCTTCACACACTGGTGCACATTTGATCAGATCTCTAAGCAAATACCAAATACCAGCACATTAGAGTGCAGCTAGATTACACTGCTGGGCCAGTATTGATTTTAGATCATAAGCAGGGCTTTTTACAGGCAATTATTGGGCACTGCTTTATTTGAAGGCGTATGCACAACACTCACATGATACAGTCCCAGCCATGATGCATGAAGGAGACTTTATGAATGTTTTTGTCGGTTGTCTTCAAGTATCACTTAATGCCAAGTTGTTTGAGATGTCTGTGAGACTTTTCTTCTGAGGACTTTACACGTTCAGCTTTCTTTTTCACATTCAGCTTAAATTTGCCCTGTGGAGAATTGATCTTATCTTTATCTAAATCTTTTTTTATTCTCTGTTTTTATTGAGTATATGTTTTTTAAATAGTGTTTTTAATGTGTGTGTGTTCTGGGGTATGTAAAATGCTGCTGCAACACTACCATTTCATTTAAAGAATCAATAAAGTACTTTGTATCTAGAAACCTATATAACTTATTCTTTTTTCCAGATTTTCAATGTAGTGCCACCTTCAAAACAAAATTTCAACTGTCTATTTTTTTTTTTCATTTGTCTTTTGTTCGTGATACCTCCAGCCTCAGCTGCTCTTTATGTGCACTGCTATTTTAAACGATCGCCATGCTAAGATGCTAAATTAAGATGGTAATCATTTAACCTGCATAACATCCGCCTATTGTTAGTGCCATTAAGAGCACATTAGAGTGCTGATGTTAGCCTTTAGCTCAGTCATAAAAGTACTTAGTCCAATCAGCTCCTCTTGTCTCTTCTTTAATAGCTAAGGCTGGTTATGAAGGATTTATGACAGGTTACGTCATCCTGGTTAATGTCAAGGTTTTGTCAGTGTCATGTCAGCCTTCTGCACACATCATCAGGTAAAGTGTTCCCAATTAGTGCTTTTTTTAACACTTTGTGTTTCTGGCTGTCTAAATCTAGAATAATGGCGAAGACAGCTCTTGTTTTTCACACTGACGTCAGCTCATAAATGAGGAGCAGCTACTTCTTTGTGTGCATGTACCTGGCGGAGGTTGGAGACAGAGAGGGTCTATCCCCTGGCTTATGATGAGAGGATGCTGAGCTGAGCAGCTCCAAATCTCATGACAGAGCGAAGCCCCGCTGAAGAGGCTGGTAGCTTATCTGCTTTTGCTCACGCCTCTTTGAGTTGGACACAAGAGTGGACAAGAAATGTTTTCTTCCTCCAACTTAATCCTGTGTCGCGACCCACATGCACAATATAGACCGTACCTCATGAACCCATACTGGGTTTGTTTTTATTTTTTAGAATCGTAGAAATATTTGTTATTCTTTTTTAAATATATTATACTATGAATTGTGTTCCATTCAGTATTTTTTTCTTTCTATGTTGCTGTTTCAGACAAAATCCAAGCTTATAACCACTTTGTGATTTCAGTCCAGTCAACAGGAAAAGCATAGCAGAAGATGATATCAGATTTATGTTAAAGTCTGCCTATAGGCTGGAGGGCCCACTCAATTTTTCAGTGGCTGCTAAGTGCACCATTAAAGTGAAGGCAAAGGGGGTGAGTTTTGGCTCACAAAGTCCTGCTAAAGCAATATTCAGAAATTACGCTGCACTTCCTCAAACACAGCCAGCGACACCGTATGAGAGCAGTAAGAGGCTTAGTGCTGAAAATGCTTGCTGAAAGCTGAATAGAGGTTTGTGTTTGAGGTGAAGAGCTTTGTTGAGCCAAGTCATTATCACTGTGTAGGTAATCAGCAAAATTGGAAAATTGATTGTAAAATCAACTGGATGCCAATATCAGGTAGTTAATTGGGGGGATTGAATGTTTCTCCAAGTTTCACCTAAGAGGCACCGCAGAGCTGCACGCGACAGAAAGTTTTAAGTTGAAGAGTTAGAAAAGGAGCTTTCTGTGAAATTCAACATAGGATGAGGTTGTAGCTGTGCTTTTCTGTTTGCCTTAGATATTATATTTCTCACTTGATGGAAAAAAGAAAATCCGGCTATATTTGGACTTCAAAAACCAGGATGACTCAGTACCATCTGATAATACTTCCCAAGATTTGAGTGAATTTCAAATGTTTTTTGGCAGATGGATTGTAGACTCAGATTCATCAGCAGCATGTTGGTGAACGTTGAACCTTATCTCACCTTCCACTGAACCCTCTCTTTTTGTAGAAAGTATGTTAGGATTTTAATGTAACTTGTAAACCTGCAATATCCGGCTCATCTTTTTTTTTTCCAGAAATAGATATTTTTTTAAACCCAGTAGTGTTCAAAAGCCCAAAAGAGTGACTTTGATGTCTGTGTGTTCCTGTTTGTGGGTGGATGGTTTGTGTAGGACTGAGACTGTCCTCTGTTACACTGCAGTTTTCTCCAGTGAATGTTTGTTAAGAGTGTGTGTCTGTGTGTGTACGTGCATAAACCTTTGGTTCAGCTGCACAGTCCAAGGCAGGCCACCTGTCCTCTTATGCAAGCAGGCAGATGGTTTTATAGATACAGACATTAATTTCAGGACAGATTTGGGGAGAGTGTATATTTAATATCAGCTGTTTAATATATATTTAAGCTTGCTTTGGGAGTAAGATATTAGGCAGACATTAGTTTTATAGAATATGAGTTAATCATGTTTGAATATCACATTGGAGCATGCTGGGTCAAGCCAAATATATATCGTCACTCCAGCCATACACAGGTCTACAGAGAGAACAAAATGTCTCTTCACCAGGTCTGCAGTGCAGCTTACACAAAAAAAGACAAAAGACATTACAACAAGCAGTTTACAAAATGACAAAACAAAGAGGCTCTTTTGTTCTGCGCGTGTTTGTATGGTCTGGCAGTTACCAGCTTTAACACTTTCAGTCTTTAAATAGTCAGTGGTTGTTTTGTTGCTAGGTTATGAGAACAATACAGGCACAAGTTATACCGGAGCCTAGAGGTTTTTAATCATGTCTGCGAGACCCACAGATCCCATCAACTCATCATTGAACCATAAGGATCCTCAGTGAACTTTATTCTTGGTATTGTGTTCTGAAGACGGTGCAGCTGGTAGGCATTCCCTCACCAAGTGTGTGCGCACAGCAGAGGCTTTGCAGAAAATCCTGTGACGTAGTAGAAATCACAAGCAATCAGGGGGCCGTAAGAAGATAGTGTGATGTGAAAGTAACGGGGTAATATACGGGCTGACAGACGAGGAAGATGTTTAATCTCCTCAAATGATGCAACCCAGAGGTTTTGCCAGGATTGTGTAATGTGGTCCTGAACCGGCCAAACTGTGGGTAAAAAGTGCCATCTGCTCAGGGGAGTGTTCACGGTCAGACTGTCTGGCTCAGCTGCACGTGACAGACAGACGATAACAGATAGCAGCGTCTGTGGAGCTCATTATTGCCTATTTTAGCCTGTTGATGGGGTTATTATTTCTGTTGATCCGGTCATGACATCAACTGTGATTTTGTTGAAAAAGAAAACACGAGTCCAGTACATTTCTATAGCTCTGCACACATTACATTTGTATTGTTCTTGATTGGTTGTTTGAAATGTTCCCATATATTTCATTTAATTTACCATTAAATTCATAATGTTTTTTGAGAAATGTACACTGCTTCAATTTACTATGATGTGCTGTATGTCACAATATATATTAGATTTAAGCATAATTTATCATCATTAAAAGAACAAATGACCAAGCAGACACTACTTATTTATATTTGAATGGATAAATTACTGTTGTCACAATTCACATTAACAATTTTTTTATTATGTTATATTAACATTTCACTAACGTGTCCTGGAATACTGAGGAAGAAAAAAAACATTTTTACGCCATTGCATGAAGCAGCATTTGTGAACTATTGTTTCTGTGAGGAGCAAAATAAGACAATCCATCTGGAAATTGGTGCAGCGTCTCACACAGTGCCTTTTTTCATTCTACCGCTGGGGCTGCATTTAGAGGCGATGAAACACTATGCATATTTTCTTCTTAACTCCCCTCAGTGTGGGTCATTTCAGGCAATGCGGCCCTTTTTTTTCCAGTTATAAATAGGAAATCAAATTATCCTTGATTTTCTCCACAAAAGCCCACCTCAGTAAAAGTTCAAGCTGCAGTCACAGTATTAAAAGTGCTGTCGTTAAAGCTTCGGTTCCGATGTCCTCAGCTGTAGCCTTAGAATACCTCTTTAGAACACTTGCAAAATAATTTCCAGTACACTCTTCTGATGGTGAACGTGGAGTATATCTAGCTCTCTATCTCCTAACCAGTCCAAGTTAGATTTTGTCAGATGAACACAAAATTTAGTGATTCATTTTTTTTCTACATTTCTTGAGGACATTACTCACCATCAGTTACTGTTGCACCTCAAGCATTAACCATGTAACATAAGATGTGAGCTGAATATTCAGTGGCTGCTAAATAGCACTTTTAATACTCCACGTGAACTCAGCCGCGTGTATATGTTCTTTGATACGCTGCCAGGCGGAGGATGAAGCGCGCTCTATCTGCTTGGAGAGGGAGGCTGCCTGCAGTCCCAACGCCAGAGGAAAGTAACTGGCGGCGCAACAGATTCTCAAGGACAGGCTCTGGCAATCTAAATCATTTGTTTTTATTTTTAATCCAACATGAGCTTCATATTATGGAGGTTTGTAAACCTTCATGACATTATCAGCTTATTTGCTGTATTTTTGAAAGCTTTGTGTCAGAAATTCATTCAAATTGTGATCAGATATTGTAGTCTATTGTTTATAACAATGCCAAAGCTTGCTCAAGGTGTGCAATCCTGCTATTGAGCCTAAGAATGCATTCACAAACAGTTCCAGGCCTATTAGGGCAAAACAAAGTCAATAAAGCAGCAGTTTTGTGGCTGTTGCACCAGCACCTTGGACAGCACTGCACATTTAGTGAAGCTTGGGGACGTTTTATTCTCCTCTCTTGCAGATCTATTAGCAGTATTGGCAGACATGCTCTGAAAACAATCCACTGTCCTTATTTAAACTGTCTGTGAAAACTTTTCAGTACCTCAAATGCTCACGTACAACTAATATGATTAAAATGGCCTGTACATACCAAACTTTAATGGTGAGATCTCACAAAAGCAGTCCTTCTCAAAGCCCAGTCAAATTAAATGAGCTTTCCAAGGATGTTAGTTTGGTGCTCAGTGAAGTAGAAAAAGGGTTCTCACATTAAATTGCGGAAGCTCTGAGTGAGGGCAACATTAAATACTGTGAGGACACAAAGGCCTCAAAGACTCTGTGCTAATGAGTGAGCAGCAGTTTAAAGGTCTGATTCTGATCACATGGAAGCCGTTTGAGAATAAGGTGTGGGCCGAGCGTGGCCTAAACAGCGTGATCAGTGTTAGCAGGGGTTTATTTTTGTTCTTTTCTGGGTGTAGAAACATGCTGCTATCCGGTGTCGCAGTGGGTTCCATGAATCTATCACTTTGCGCTCCAAAACAGCTCATCACTTCCACAGCAGGTACACTGTTCTGTGGTCTCTCGGTTTTGTTGTGTACCTGATGTCTGCTTAACCACAACGTCATCCAAGTTTCTATTCTCAGAGCACTTTTATTCACTCTGCAGGTTTTCGGTTTCCTCTCTCTGCTCAGAACAGTGACTCCAAAACTCAGGAGCACTTTTTTTTTTTGCTGCAGTTCAAGTGTTCTTTTATTGGGGCAGCTGTTTGGAGGTCAGTGTCTCTTCCAAATGTAGCAGCCTGTTGAGCAGCTCAAGACTCAACAACAAAAAACCTAAAGCTGTGCTCGGTTATTGTGCTCACTCCATCTTTGCGTCCTCTAGAAATGTTGCTGAGTTTTCAACATGATGCAACACTTGAGATATACACTTGAAGGATTTCCGAGCTCTACTGTTGCCAGGTGCCCTGTCTAGCACTGTTCAAGTAAACACTTCAGTGTGCCCACCTGATACTTGGCACAAGCGGTGGGCTTTTGCGTGAACTTGTACAGACACCACAGATACTGAATAAATTCTCATTAGCCCTCTCGCCAGGCATGGAATGAACATCGAGCCAGTTAGTGATTGAAGCAGTGGACATTTGCAATTCCACTTTACGGCTCATCCTGAAGGACTGTACTAGGTTGAGTAGTCTGTTCTCAGACCAGCTTTTTAATAAGTTGTTGTGAGCCAGCAGATTTTCTGACCGGTCTCAATACGCATTTGTGTTTCACACACTGAAGAGGCGCATCTGTTCGTTTCCTTGTCTTTTTGTCTCTGACGCATTATACTGTAAATGTTAAATCAGACGACTCATAAGCCATAAGCTTTAAGCAGCACGTATCATTGCATTTCACAGAAAATTGAATGCATTTCCTCCCTTCAAACTGGGAAACAGTTAGGAACTACCTTCTTAAATGTATGCATCCTGAGGTCATCTGCAGTTACGCTGCTTAACATCCTAGGATGAGGGACGACCGTCATGTTCTGAGATGCCTGCTCTTTGCAAAAAATGTGGGGTGGTGCAGGGGAGGGGAGAGGAGACGATGGGAGAGGTGGTTACTTGCTCGGGGACTTGGGGACAGCGTTGCTAGGTACCGTTTCATTACTGGAATCTACAAAACTGTTGGTGTTGGCTGATTCTGACTGCACCTGTTAGATACCCATTAGGCTCCTGTTGTTGCTGAACCGCCTTTGTGTATCTTTTTCTAAAGTTAAACCAGACAATGATTGAACTGAAGAGTCACACAGTTTAGAAAAGTAGAGTTTAAGAAAAGGATAACAGAAGTCACATAGTTACACAAACCTCAAAAGCCAGTCTAGACTATTTCTGGCAGAGAGCGAACACTTCTTTTTTTCCAAGAATTTTATTAGTCAATAAAACATGTAATTTCATTGCCTGCAATACAGTTGAACATGAATTATAATAAAATACAACATCTGCAACAACAGCAATAATAATAAATGCCAACTATAAATGTGAATAATAAACACAGTGATATTTACTGTATGGGCAGATCAGAGACGGTAACATAACGCCAGGTCTGCTTCCATGCGATGCATTTTATGAATGCTCTGTATTTTGGATCAGCTTCTCTGAGCATGTGGTGCGTGATTTCTTTCTTTGTTGCCCACTCTTTTATGGCAGGGATCCCCTGAAATGATCTCTGTAAGAGAGAAGTAATGATTTGTGTTGTACTGAAAAAGGTCCCGATGCAGAGTGTTCCTCAGTTGAAAGCTGAAAGTGCCATGGGCTGCACACGGATGAATAATTGAAAGTATAGAATAAGGAAACATAGAGGCATGATGGGAAACAGCCCACTGACCTGAATTCTCTTTGTGCACCATCCTCACAGTTACCGTCTGGTTGCTTCAGGTCTCTCACGGTGACTTTGGACAATTGTAACTCAAAGCAACACGACACATCTTGGACGATTCTACCTCAGTTTCACAGCACTCCTTCGCTTCTTCTGTCTGACGGCTCGTAACTGATCATAAAATCCTTGACGTTTTTCAAATTAGATGTTTGCTCTTCCAGCTGGATCGGAGGAGATTGGCTGCATTTGCACACAGACACACAGAGTGCTGTGACTCTGCGAGGGATATGACAGACCTATCATACGTATTATGACAGAAATAATCAAGAGGAGCGTAATGAACTGATAAACAACCTCAGTTCTTGATTTGTACATTTCTTCAAGCATGTGAAGGCAAGTATATAGTATCAGAATCAGAATACTTTATTGATCCCCGAGAGGACATTGCTTTCACGATGGCCAGTGTATAGAGTATCAAACGCACACACATCCACAGACCAAAAAAAAAAATCCATTTAATCTCACATCAGAAGACCATCATGGACAAGCTGCACAGCAGAAATCCAAATCCCGGATCACGACCTCTACTGAAACCCGTCCAGCTCCACGTCAGATGAGCCTGAGTGGGTGTTTGTGAGAGCGCACACAGAACTGACATCAAGACTCTGCGTTATGCTGATGCAGAGGAAATATGGAGGTGTGTTTTTAATCACATCACCTCACAGCAGGCCTCCTCTCCCTGGACACTCAGCGACTCCCATACCTACTTGCACGCATGCATGCACATACAGTCCATGCACACACACAGGATTAACTTTCTCCTCATAAAGCAGTTTTAGCCGGCGCACAGTGAGATTAAACGTGGGATTTCACATTAGATGAACCCTTTATATATTTATATGGACTTACACAATGTACCATCTTCAAAAGGTACCGCTCAACTGCTCTGACGATGAGTTCATACAGGCTGCCGGCATGACAAAATGAGGCCAAAGCTCTGGAACAGGCCAGTGATTGTCAGATAACTATTATCATATCCCTAATATCCACAAGAGTCTGAGAGATTTGACGAGTGATTTATTATTTTTTTTCCATCTTCACACGCTTGGAAATTTCCGTGGAAGCGATTTCACACAACACGAACCCTGTCCAATTTGTGATTCTATTTTAAACTTTGAGAGTCCTTTGGGACGACAAAGCCGTGCCCCTACAGACCCATTATCTGTGCTTCGATGTATCATGTCAGACATGTTGCGTTTTGCCAGTGTCTGTTGGGTTTACCTGCACCATTAAATGCACCTTGTTGATAAGGTGGATGTGACTACCACTCAGAAGCCACTCTCTCTTATCAATAGGCAGAATGGACAGGGTCCTCTAACTGTACGGCTGTATTAAATAATAACACACACACTCTTCAGACTCATCCACAGAAACCATGATATTATGGCACTTGATGCCTCTGCCCACTTCAGTGGAGGCTCACAGCTCTCACTGATTTACGCTTCGCTCATAAAGCAAAGCATGTTGCTGCTGCATTTGTGCTGAGAGGGACAAACCTTCCTTCTCACTGGACCGTAACGGTTGTGGTTTCTGAAATGTTATCGCGGATGTAATTGGCACAATACAGTATGTCTCCTCACAGAATAATTGCTTAACAACCTGCAGCTCAGTGCTGATTTGAAATACTGGATTTAATGAATTGACTGAAATATGAGGGCTGCAAGGCGGCACGGTGCTTAGCAGCAAGGAGGTCGCCGGTTTGCGTCCCGGTGAGGACGCCTGGGATCTTTCTACGTGGAGTTTGCATGTTCTCTCCGTGCAGTGTGGGTTCTGTCTGGGTTCTCCGGCTTCCTCCCACAAGGTCCAAAAACATGCTGAGGTTAATTGGTGATTCTAAATTGTCCGTAGGTGTGAACGCGAGTGTGCTTGGTTGACTGGCAACCTGTCCAGGGTGTTCCCTGCCTTCACCCTGAGTCAGATGGGATAGGCTCCAGCCCCCCCACAACCCTAGTGAGGATTAAGTGGTGTGTAGATAATGGATGGATGGACTGAAAAGAAATGAATTTGTGAAATCAAAGCGCTGGGAATTTAAGAATTGTAGTTAGCCTAAAGACAAATTACATGACACAGAAAAATACATAAATTCACAGTGTAGTTCCAGTGTTGTATTTTGTGCTGACTAATCAGACCCCTATTTAAAAGACTTTTATTTCAAACTGTATTTAATATCTGTCTCCTGAGTGGAGAGGATTCTAGCTGCAAGCATAATATCACTTTAATGCACATAAAAATTTCTACAGTTTTTTCTTTCTAAATTATTCACTGCATATGTGAGCTGGAGATCACAACTTCCATTCATTTCATGTCTTTGAGGCTGAACAGGAAATAAACAGGGTGATTAGTGGTTCCCCTGGGCCTACAAGCTCCCATCTTCACCACGGCTCCGTTCTCACCCAACAGCGCTGGGGAATCCCATCGAGATCAGTGTCATGAAAATGAGTTATTGCGCCGCTCGCAGCACGGACCCCCTGGCTGCACGGAGCGAATTATCAATTCACATTTCAGCTGAATGTTTAAGGAAGGTCAGGCAGAGAATTCCTCACTGGAGGTATAAGTAAGTCACGTTCCCTTTTAATGGGGGAGTGCCTTGATTTCATGAATAAATATGTCAGGAGCTGCAGCAGTGATGCCGCTCTGGGGGTCTGGGGTCTGAAGGTCTGGTTCAATGTCCTGCTTCCATTGATGGACGTTCATTATTATTATTAGCCTCGAGACTCTATCCACATTTCATCTTCGGAGTGTCCCTCCTCCTCCATCATCATACTGGTCCTCTGGTGCTGAAAGAACCTTGAGAATGACCTCAAACGGTTTTAATAAAACATTGACATGCTAATGAGAATGCAGCACAAACGATGGCTGTTATTACGTGTATCTTTCTCAAAGCCATAACAAGCGTATGTTTGTACTTCAGTTTTGTTGTGCACCAAATGGCTGCTTGTCTTGGGCTATTGAAGTGTGTGATTTGATGGAGGGGGAGTGCTGATGGTTTTAATGCACTCCCCTATGAAGGACAGACATTATTACCACCACTGTAGCCCATAAAAGGATGGACCAGTTAATGACTGAAGTGATTCCTCCCTCCCTTCCTTCTTCCACCCACTCCCTTGATTTCAGTTTGTGCGCATTGAAACTATACATACATATTTTATTTACACTTTCTCACTATTGTGTTTTGTGTTTTTTGTTATTGATCATTTGTGCATAATATGATTGTAAAATAGAAATAAAATGAAAAATAGCAACAACAAAAAAACAATAAAAGCCATAATTGTTTGTAAGCATACTGGGGTTTTTCAGTTTTAACATCCCTCATAGACCTTCATGTGGAAATGTAATATTGCAGTTATGTTTGTGGAGCTCTTGCTTCAGCGTGTTGGTGAAATTCTTATTTTACTGCCAAAATATCCTTTCCTGAATATGCAGTGACTGAATAAATGCATAAATATCAGTGAATGGAGTGTTGCATCAAAGTGCTGAAGTTGTGCTTACATTAGCATATTGGCGGGAGCTGCTTTATTCAAGAGGCAGTTCAGTGATTTAGGTTTTCACTTCCATTTAGCTGACTGACTCACGAGAGCCAGATACACAACAGAACAGTCAAAAGTGATGCAGCAGAGGCTGAGATATTCTGACTTTTACTCCCTGTTGATCAAGTTACAAAAACATTAGATTGCACATTTTCAGTAGCTCAGAGTCCTTAAGTAAACCCAAAGTGCCTGGTAGACGATTTCAGTTTCTATGTCTTATACCAATTTTGTTGAACAACGTGGCATCATCAGGCTGATTTTTGTTTAATATTGTATATACAGTCTGGGCAGATGGAGAGTGGGGTCATTGACCAAAGATCACAAATCAGTAGCGAGTGACACAACGCATCGAGTTAATGAGGTTGTTGATGCTGCTTGATAAATGTTGTTCCGCTGTTCCCGAAGAGCTCGATGAAGTCGGTGGTGTATTTTTAGGGACAGGATCGTGTTGTGCTACATGTCCAGTCAGAGCATCATGTGGCAGACTGTATGTGGCACCATGCTGTCTGAAACAGTTTCTTAGACAACAATTGGTAGAGTTGTGGACATTCAAGATGTCTGACTACGACCCTAACTGACATACCAGCATCCTGCATGACAGCAGCCTGTTCTCATCCTTCTCATGTCATCTGTGGCGTCGTGTCATTTAAATAAAGCTGCATTTTAAGAGAACCTATTATAGTCACTGGTCAAAGGAGTGTCTGTTCACACCAACTGATCTCTGTGCTATAACCTCTTAAGACCTGGCATCCACATATTTGGGGTGATATTACCTAGTTATTTTTTTTATTATTTTATTATTATTATTGGTTTTAATTTTTTTGTTTATTTATTTTAATATATTTTTATTTTCTTTATATTTTTTTTATTTTTTACTCTTCTAAAATCTGTCATCAATTGAACACCCTAAAAACTTTTCATGCTCAGTTGGCTCAATTAAACCCTTTTCTAACCACAACAATAGAATTTCAATTAACTATATCTTTAAGTCAGAGAAGAACCACTGCATACTGTGATTATATTTTTTTAACATGCCCTTTCCTTTTGCCCTCTCATCCTCAGGGATGCACACCAGCATCAGCGAGATCCTGAAGGAGAAGAGCCTGAAGCCGTCTCGCCGCAGCCTGCCCTGCCTCGCCCAGAGTCAGACTCATCCGATCAACCTCAACCACTTCCTGTCCGTGCCTCTGAGCCCGGAGCCCAAACCTGAAGTCGCGGATCTGAGTCAGAGCATCAGCACCTCCTGCAGCCTCCTCCCACCGCAGACAGGTCAGTCCACTCACTGACAGGAACTTTCAGACAGATTCCTTTAACCATTAGTGGACGATAGTGTTGCTGCATCCATTTACAGAGCCTGATGTGTAACGGCTGTAGAGTTGACCGTGGCGGTATCTGCAGTGGTGAGTCAGAGTTGAGTTACACTTAATGAAAAAGAGGAAAACACGACATCTTATACAAGTTACCAGGGTTTCACCCACTTATATTCAGCTTGCTTCCTTATTATCCCTCTCAGCAGTTGTAACTTTTTCTCTTTCAAAGATCCAAAGGTGAGTTTTTTAAAGAAAGTTTTCTCTGGGGAATGCAAAACTTTTGTGTGGACCTGTAAGTCTTATTTGGTCCTATACCGTCTCCTACAACCAAAAGCTGAATGTTTATAGCATTTAACTGTGTGACTCAGCTTTCTATGTAGCACTGAATGTGGATATTCAAAGTCCTTTTTCCCAATTTACTTGAGATATTTAGATTATTCCCTTCCATACTGATAAGGAACACTTACAAGAAATGTGCATTATGCTTTATCAGACTTAGCGTACATGTTGACAAATTACAAACATTACATTTTGTTAGTTGTTACTGCCATTATCGCCTTATTGTCTAAATGGTGTGTTTAATTCTTCTCTCCTCCAGTGCACTGATTGCACCGAACATTAGGCTCAATAGATCTTAACAGTCGCGGTGACATTTAAGGCATGTGCGTAATATTGATCGAGCAGATTGTGGAGATGCTGCAGGGGAATTTATCAAACACTGGGTAAAGTCACAGCCGCCTGATGCACGTACAGAGGCAGCGAGGTAGTGTGGAAAAATGCTGAAATGAAAACGATACATCATTGTGTGGACTGGTAACATGGAGATGCCTGTCAGAGAGGGAAATTATTCAGTCTTATTATATCTTCAGGAATACTCGGAGGCCGCTGACATTGAACTCTCTTTTTGTTGTAAGACTTCAACACATTGATGTTTTTCTGACCTTGAAGTGCCCTCTGTCTGACCTGAAAGTATTTCCGTGCTGAGAGCAGTGTTCAAAAGAGGGAATACATGGAGGAATTTCATGCAAATGAGGCGGCACAAGCTGTTTCTATTTTGGTGAAAACTGTCTCTTTGACGCTGTGCTGAGAATAGACGTCTGACGAGCAGATCTGATTTTTTTTTTTTTGCCTTGGCCCATGGAGGGTGCAGACAGATGGAGAGAGTGTAGACAGAACAACCACCAGAGGTTGATAAACAAGGACCTGATCCTTCAACAGTTTCCCACCTGCGGACACTGACAGGCGTGATCAACAGTTATCGGACTGGATGAAGTGCTGCAGGAGTGACCGAAATGTTTAGTGTAACACATGTTTTGCTGTTGTAGGAATTTTACTGCACCTTACAACAGAGATAGTTGCTGCACATAACAGTTGTTATGTAAAGTACACTTTGAAAACATGCTTAACAACTTCAACAGCTTTTACATACTAGAAGTAGGTCAAAGATGGCCGTTAATTAGGTTAGCATCACATGACATAGCAAATAGTCTCTGGGACTAGTTGGCATAATTGATGGCACTGATATCAATATTCATATATATATATATTAATATTTTTATTTTTTTACAAATCTTTTTCCTCAGTATCATTACATAATTGCTATGTTATGACGCTGGCAGTTCTAGGCTTCAGTCATCTGCCGTCAGAGTTACAGCTCTAGACAGAGGTGGAAGCAGCAGAGACCGTCTTGGTTCAGTGCAAAACTTTCCAAGGAATGGGAGGATTTTTTTCAATGAAAGGGTTTAATAGGATCATTTTTGAGTTAAATTACAGGCTTAAATAATAATAACGCATTATTTATTTTAATTTTTTTTTTTTTTTTTTGGTCATGCTAAAGTTTCCAGTTTACTTCTACAGTTTTGCACTTTAATTTGTACACTTTTGCTTATATCTGGTACTTTGTTGTTTTACACAATGACAAACAGTTTGTAGAAATATCATTTATTTTAAAGGAAATGTTAATTTTGCTTCTTCGGAGGAATATTTATTTTATAGATTTATCGACAACAGTCAATGAATCAATAGATAGAAAAAATAGCCCTAATAGTAAGCATCTTATAGCTTTGCACGAACTCTTAGGTACTATCTTTTGTCTTATCGTCACGATAACGATACACATATTTCCTGCACAGGTACGACAGGGAGAGTAACTCACCTGGCTTACTGTTCAGGCCTCTAAGAGATGCAGTACAGTTGACCAGCTAAACATATTTTTAGGCCTACCCTTAATTAATGAGTTATTTTAGATTTATTCCTCTTCCTTTCTTTATACTTTGTGTGAAAACACAGTGTGATCTGGTATCCAGTCTCTTTTTGGATTCTTTTCAGCACCACATGTTGCCCAGACCTCTGAGTCATTTTTCAGCACAGCTGACACTTTTATCTTCAAATAAAAACGGACTATATTGACTTTCAGTGTGGAGGAAATTCACATTGATGTCTGTAGAGAAGGCATATCACTGCAATCAGTTTCCCACATCTTTCTAGACTCTCTGAACTAGACGTGTGTGCTCGTGTTAATTGTACATGTTGGATGAAATCGTTCAGTGCTGTTAATTCAGATGTTGTGGATCGTCTGTCGAGGGTACTGGATGCATCCCTCCACCACCTAATTTGCACCTGATGTTGACATGCAATCTGTATTCGGATAACACAGCATTTGGAGGTTGTCAGGCTCACAAGTTGATCAGATCTCAGCAGGTGTAAATGAACTCTGTTTGTGCTCAAGTAAAGACATCAGCTCCATAAGCTGCCATTCTGCCTCTTCCTGCTCACTCAGCTGATCCAGATGAAAACTAAAGGTACCAGCAGCTGAAACTTTACCTTGGCAGTAGAAACAGAACTAGAACCCAAATGCTTCCCTCCATCTACAATATAATCTGGATTTCATACACGTGGTTTCAACAGTTCAGGCTGTAGTTACACCGAGCTGATGCGTTGGTCAGGTCGACACATTTGATTGGAGAGATGAGTGAAGCTGTCACACGTGTATTGGAATAGATATCATTTGTGCTGCACTGTGAAGCGCTAAGTCTCCCATGTCATGCAGTTAGAGTGCACGTGTTAGGAGATTTTAGATTGCGTCTAAAAGGCTTGTTTTAGTATGATAGATTGGGCAGTAAATCTCATTTTCCAACCCGTAAAAGCAATAAATTCCATATACTCTACACTGCAAATGGAAAAGCTCCCACGTGTTGTATTGTGTTGTGAAAGAATTATTGTTTATCAGCTTAACACATTTCCTCCTGTTTTTGGCTAAAAGGAAAATCTGATAAGGTTTCACGACACACAGTTTCTGGAGCAGTTAGAAAATGAATTGTTGGTACAGTATGTCCTGTTTGCCTTGCGTCGTTGCATGGGCTTAGCAAAGCTTTGTTTTGTTTGTGCACATTAGGAGGGATGTGTTGAGATTTAGGAAGGAAACACGATTGGCGTTCTTTCAGCGTAAGCACACGGATCTGTGAAATTGCATCAAGGTGTTGCTCTCAAGCTGGACTCCCACGCTTAAATAACTTTAATTCTTATGTAGCATGGATCTAATTTCAGTGTTGGCACTGAGATTAAGGAAAATATCGACTTGAGCAAACAACAAAGACTTGATGCAGAATACTTTAAGTGTTTTCCCACCAGTTCAATAACAACCCGATTGATCGGGCTGTGTCTGTGTGCAGCGGAGGACGGCAAGGATCAGTATGTGGAGGAGACCGAAGTGAGTACGTGTGAAACAAGGGCGGACGAGTCGTTCCTGCTACAGAAGCCTGTCACCCGTGCTAAACTAGAGGCCCGCACAGATTCACTTCAGGTACCGCGCTCCCACTAACTCGCATTAATTGTCACAAATTTTGCAAACCTCTGATGATGTTCCGCTGGAGTTATTTTTGCACTTCAAGCATTAGCAGTCCTTTGTTTGGCTTTGCTTCATTTAAATTCTGAGGTGAATTTTTGTTGCCACAGGGGAAGAATCCAGCCAATTCGTCTGGGCTCTTTTTCCGAGATGGGAAAAAGCGTATCGACTACATCCTGGTTTATAAGAAGTCCAGTCCACAGGTGGAGAAAAGATGCACGTTTGAGAAAAATCTACGAGCTGAGGGCCTGATGCTGGAGAAGGAGGTAAAAATATTTGATATTAGAAGACCGTTTGTTTTCTGGATTTTTCGACTTCTTACCTCTCACGCTCCTGTGCTCCTTTTTAATTCAAAAGCCCTCCTTGACAAACAACGACATCATGTTTGTGAAGGTCCACGCTCCCTGGGACACGCTTTGCAAATATGCAGAGCAGATGAACATACGGATGCCTTTTAGGTAACTGAAGTTGTGGAAAATGATTAATTTTGGCAAGTGTGATGGTTTGTTTACCTCCCTGTCTCTCTGACATGTCTTTTCTCTTTTTTTATTCAAGAAAAAAATGCTACTTTACAGACTGGAAGAGCAAAACTTTGGGCAGGTAAGCAGATTTAACATTTAGGATTGTTTGTCTTGCTGTTGAACCTCGAAGCTTCAGTGTCTCTAATGAAATTTGTGAGCAGCACAACTAGAGAATTTAGTGGTAATGTGAGCTCTGGATGGTGTTTTGAGATTGAAGTCATCAGTCACCTCTATGAGAAACAGACACAGAGGAAGTTTGAATCAACCCATCATGGTCCTTTGTAACCCACACAGTCTCAGTTAATTGGTCCAGAATTAATGAAGCTTCTATCCACAGATGGTGTTGAACTACACAGCATTCACAACGTCTGTGATCAGATTTTTAAACTGGAAAATCAACTAAAGAAGGTTTTTGAAAATAATTTTAGAAAACCTGTGATCAAGTGCGGGACTTAATTTTACCAGAGTTTTCAGCATCTTTATTTATTAAAGCAAATGTGTCCAATTACATTTTCAGACCTTTAAAAAAAAACAAATAAAAAAAAAAGCACAGCTTCCATCCAGCACATCAAGCACATTGTTAAGAGTACAATACAGTTGCTCACCTACTTTTGACTGTGCTTTTCTATTAAATCCTTTTCAGTACAAATAAATGGAGCTGCACAGGCTTATTTGCATACTATTTTTAGAAAGATGTACTTACACTTTGATGTGATGTTCAAGTGTTGTTCAAGCTCTGTGCAGCGCTCCAGATTTACATCTCTTCATCACACAGGACTACATATGGAAACAGTCCCAGAACATGCCAGCGACAGAAGTGTCTATAGCAGAATCTTTTGTTTTCAGCGCTGAAACATCTTACAAACCCTGTTTTTGCTTTAAAGATTTAAAAACCTTTTTTTTTCACACTCAAGGTTTAAGCCTGTTTTGTGGTAATTACATTCAGCTAAATTGTTTTCCAAATTAGACTAAGTTACATCGCTGGCTGGATGTTGTTCAGAGGCAACAGGTCGTTTTATTTTCGAATTTTTTTGAATGAACCACCACACTAATTAACTGCTTCAGAGTGTGGCTGGGAGGAGACGGTGGGTCTACTAAGTGCATGACTGTCTCACCAGAGACTGGGTTTGCATCCAGCATCCCATTAGTGGTTACTTTTAGACAAGTAAAGCATTTTGGTTAAAGTTAGGAAAAGATCATGGTTTAGAATAAATGTAAATAAATATTTTGTGTTGAACCATAAATGGGAAATTAACAAGACAACATATTCTGGTTGCAATTACAGTTCCTTCAAAATGTACTTGCTGTTCCAGTGTAGTCTTATAAGAACCTGATTTCTCTGTAGCAAAGTCACAAGATCTTACAGCTCTGGGTTGCTTTCAAGTGGGAAGCTGGTAAAAGATCACATGCTTCCATGTGGCAATGAGGATGTAGCAACATTGGAATCAAATCTGATAACTTTAGCTTTGAGAAGTGCTTAATTTTTCATAAATGCTTAATGTTGTAGAGAAATACATAAAATCCAGAGGTCATATTTTCAGGGGTCTTTAAAACCCCAATGAAATTCTGCACTCTGTAATTCAGTCCATTGATGAGACGTAACTAAAATGATGTTTTAACTACAGCAAAGATGGCAGAAGTTAATATGTGGGCTTTGAATGAGCCTGTTAAGCTCTGAATAGGCAACAGTTAGTGGAGTGTGACATTGCTGATCGTGAAGAACTGCTGGCTTTTATCCATTAAACTTAAAAAAAAAAACAATGGTGTGACTCATGTTACTTCTGTCCTTTGGCTCTTCTGAACAGAGTTTATTGAACCAGGATAACCGTGCCTGACGAGCGAACTGCAGCACAAGTCCTCATTTTAGTGCTTTATTGTGCTTCACCAGGCAGATTGATGGACTCTGTCTATAAATTGTCACAAATACGTATGGATGGGCGTACTGTACTCAGCCAAATCTCTCAGACTTGAAGGAGTTGGCGGTGTGGATAATTGCGAAGGCTTGCTTTTGCATAACACGTACATATTAATGGTCATGCTTCAATGACACACACAGCAGACAAAATGACGCAGACAGACAAGAAACACTCGCCCACCTGCCCAACTGAGAACAAAGCACTTCAAAGGACTTTTAAATCTTGTGTGAGAGTGATCTTAGTCATTGTGAAGAATGAGAGCCATTATGTTGTCCTCGGCTCTCCTGCAGTCTTTCGCTAAGCTGTTGTTCTTAAAGGAAAAATCTAGCCGAGCAGTAAATAGGCTTTATGTGTTTACTAATGGTTTGTCTGTAACTCACATCCCTGTAAAGCTGAACAAATGGGCCTCGTGCAGATGGTGACAGCTTGTTGGTTTGATATCATTACTTTCCATACAGTACCTGCACCCTTCATAACAACATTCATCAAATTCTCTCTGGTAACAACACGTTTTCCCCTCAGAAAGCCCATTTGTATTTATTCAATCTATATCAGAGTTGATAGCCTCGGAGAGTCAGTGTCTGTCTGTTGACTGCAATCGATCAAAAACTATTGGCGCGTCAGGTCATTTTGTACAAAGACTCATGGTCCCTTCAGAATGAATTATACTGACACTGATGTTCAAATCAAGTTAATTTTATTCCAGTAACACAAATTTGCCTCAGGGAACTTTACAGTCTGTGCAGCATACAACTCTCTCTATCTTTGGACCTTCAACTGTTCCTCCAGTACCACTTAACAGAAATATCTCAACAATTGATGGCCATGAAGTTTTGCACACACGTGTTTGCATTCATGGTGTTCAAGAGATGAATCTTAATGACACTGGTGATCGTCCAACGTTTTACCAAGTTGAGTAGCAGCGCAAAGATGTTACTGTGACAAGAAACCCTTAAAAACTGACCTGCGATCATCAAAATGACAGATTTACATACTTTTGTTTCATGAAAATGATCTCGTCATGCTTCAAAGTCTCTTAGATGCAACTCTACACCTTTCCTCCTTTAGTATGCGTGGAGGTCGAGTCTCTTTACTTACCCCTCTGCTGCTCGCTGCAGCTTGAGCACACCAACTCACCTGTAACTCTGCTCTACTCTAAAAGTGGCAAGTTGTGTTATTTGAGTAGTTGAGGCGCACATGTGAGAACTAGAGGCCGATTCTGAAGAAGAATGATGCCACACCATGCAAATGGACTCAATTGGTTTCTTAGGTTTCATAGATTTGTTATGTATAAAACCCTGGAAGTCTGAACCTCAGTTTTTGAGACTATTGTAGGTACTTTGATAGATTGGCTTTACACTGACTGCTTATTTAGCTCATGATCTTTATTCTAGCATATAAAAAAGACTATATAGACATCTTAACAAGGTTAAAAGAAAATTATTTTCCTCAGAAAAGTCTTAAAAATTAACAACTTAAAGTGGTGAAAAATTTATCCTGGACTTTTATGGCTCACAGACAATGTTTTCTAATTACTTAGATAATCCTCAGAATTTCACAGCCCAAAATTACCTCTTTGAATGATCTTAACTAAATCAGGCAAAAGTATTTTCACATATTTAAATAGCTTTCTTTTAGCATGAAACAATTCTATTAGTCCAACTTAATGTATTAGTGTTGAGTCAATATAATTTCTTTATATAAGAGTTGGGTCCAACATAGCGTTGAGCTATCCCAACAGAATTCATGAAAGAAAGGAATTTAGTCACATGGAAATGCGTTCTATGATTTCATTAATTCAACTTTGTAAACATGTTACCTAGGTTTCAAACTGTCTACAGCCTGATAGGTGTCAATGATTGAAACATAATACAAGACAAATGGGAGATGTTACCATCAAATTGTATTTCCCAAATAGGCAACAGTGTTTTACTCTGGAAGTTTACACAGCACGAAATGGAAAATACAGTTTCTGACACGTTTATTTTATGAGAATCAAGTCAAATTGAAATGTGTTTAGTATTTTGTTTTATGACTAAATATCTGCAAATCAAGGACATTCACTTTGATCTCAGCTGTAGTTTATGTTTAGCACAGATTAACAAATGTTAGCAGACTATCACACTAAACTATGATGGTAAACGCTGTACCCGGTGAACATCAGTGTTTCAGCAGCAACACTGTGGGTGTTATATTGTTTAACTCAGAACCGCTGTGCCTCAGTGCAGCCTCACAGAAACGCTAGCGTGGCTATTCAGTCGTGTTTCTGTTTCTGATACAATTCAGGAAGTCAATGTATGCATTCAGTCTATTGGTTTATAAATCATGACCGTAAAGTACAATTATCCTGTGAATGGGATTCCAAAAGCTGTTATCTTGGATCAGTAACTCCCAGGCTCATGAGTCATGAACGTGAAAATGAAAAATAATAATAATAGCAGAAGGATGCCTGCAATGCATGTGCATGTGTGTGTAAATGTTCTTTCAGCAGTGCTGCGCGGCTGTTAGGGTTGCGCTGGCAAAAAAAAAAGAAAGAAAAAAAAAAGAAAAACGATTTGGAGCCACTGTTCCATATCAAAGAAAACAATCTTCGTGTTAATCTGTGCTGTTAATCCTGTTTCTCTGTGCGCCTGTGCAGCAGGTTTCATCTGAGATGTCGCCAGATAAAAAGCTGGCTTCCCAGAAATCCCATGAAGCTGGACAAAGAGGCCTTGCCTGACCTGGAGGAAACTGACTGCTACACAGCTCCCTTCAGCAGAGCACGCATGCATCAGTAAGGAGGCTGCAGACACATTCAAAACCAGCCACGACAGAAACTCATGAGCATGCTTGCAGTGTGACATAATGCCGGTGCCTGTAATGTTACTGATATTTATGCTGCTCAGAGTCCATTGTTTCCTTCATCCATCACTTCCATGCATGTCCTGAGTTCCTAATATGGAATTTAAAATCAAGAGATGAAGTGTGCACTAAGCCGTCTTGTATATTTTATAGCTTTATGCTCAGAAGCCAGAATGATAACGACAAGTTGATCATAAATAAGATATTGAAATACAGCAGCAGATGTCCGTGAAAAATTTCTCCTCTATTTCTTCCTGGGTTTTTTTCCCCTATTTTCAAAGCTTCTCTGGGATAAAAGGCACCATCTGATCTAAATTGTCAGCGAATCATTTCCACTTTTCCTTTCCTTGTCAGATTGGACGTTTTTTGGGGAGAAATAATGATGCTGGAGTGATCGCGAACTTTCCAGCATGAATTGTATTTTAATGAACCTCCCATCATTATTGACTCAGCTCTCATTAGGGGCCTTGTCTGGATGGTATTGATACACAGTTGCATGATGAATAACTAAAGGAGTGTGTTGTTATTTCCTCCCAGCTTCACTATCAACAACAGGCAGACATTCTTCTCCAATTCCACCAGAAGCAGAATAGTCCATCATGTTCTGCAGCGCACCAAGTATGAAGACGGAAAATCAAAGATGGGTAAAGCACCACGCTTGCTTCTTCTTCCCCTCATATCTCACATGCAAAACGATATTTCCATCAGTATAAGGGCCATCCTGATTAACAATATGCATTGCCATCATAGGGATGTATAATTCTGATCACGTTTACACCAAGAGAACAGAAGCCAAGTGTACATGTTAAAAAGAGATAGTTGTTTATTTCTATTAATTTGACTTCAGGGAGTGATAGTAGGCTAATGGGAGGAAATACGTTTGTTGTTTTGCTAAGGGATGATTAAAATATGAGCTGCCACTGAGCCGATGGTATCGTCCAACTTGTGGCTGATCCCTCCTCTCCTTCTGGACAGTTTTTTTGTTTTTTTCTCTCTGTTTTTTTTTTTTTTTTTTATATTGAGCAAACTGTCCATTCACTCCCACTCTACTATCTTGTCTGTCTGCTGCCAACATGCTTTGCTGATTAAAGTTTGGCCCCGAAGGGCTGGAACGGATTTCGCATTAATATTTTAATGCTGTTGACCACTTTACTTTCCAACAAATAAGATCAGCTCGGCCACAAGAGTGGAAAATCCATTTCAAATCCATCCATTCCTGCTCCTGCTCTCACTATCTACAGTTTGAGTCAGGGGATGACAATGCAAATGACTCCTCTGTAGAAATAATGGTTTTCAAACAGTACAAAGCCTGCAGCCAATTCAGTTCAGTTTATTGTGACTACAATTTAAAGATTTTGCACCCTCCATCAGCGATGGTGTGGACACAAAGCAATCATGGCCGTGCAAAAACGAAAAGGTTACTTTCAAGGGCCTGCAGCTATTTGAAATCCTAACCTCAGTGTTTTAAGCATCTAATGTAGCTTACCAGCTCCATAATGTAGTAAACTGTTATGACTGTGCAAGAGTGGGCTCAATGAGTCTCTCATCAGACGCCTCTCTCAGTTATGACTGCTACTGAATTTTTAATGTGCTGTCCTTGTGCTATTCTAGCCATTATTCGATTTGACCTGCTTTATTTTACTGTAGGAATTAACCGGCTATTGGGCAACAACACATATGAGGCGGCATTTCCTCCACATGAGGTGAGCTGATATTATTTTTTGTGCTGAAAAGCTGTAGAGTCACAAACTAGTAAAAAGAATTACACATTGTATCTATACAGTGCTTGTAAAGGCATTCAAAGACCTTTCGTATAGATTTTCAAAAGGCAGTTACACTTAAAAGCAGAGCGCTGAGAAATTGAAAGTAGGTGAAACATCACACATTTTTTCCTGTAATGTGCCGACTTTTTTTTGTCTCACCAGGGTGGTTACAAGAGCAGACATCCTATTAAGACGCACGGTGCCCAGAACCACAGGCATCTTCTGTACGAGCGCTGGGCCCGCTGGGGGATCTGGTACAAATACCAGCCTCTGGACCTCATCAGGTAATCAGCTCTGAAGCAGGTAACACAGCGTCATGAGCTGTTTTTGTACACGAGCGCTTGTGGTCCTGGTTGTGATCCCGATCCTCTCTGTGATCTCATTCAGTAGCTTCAGTGCAACACAGAGAAACCAAGTGGTTCATTTTGTTGCATTCACTGCATGATTGCAGCTTTGTGATGATGAACAGTCTCGTCTACTGCTTCTCAACATCTCACTACGTGTGCTATTTCTGAACTGATTGACGACAGCTGAGGCTGAGCCCACATTAGTTTGCATTTGTACTTCTGTGCTGTAGCGCCGTCTGTTAAGTGTGTCTTTTCCATCTTATCCTCAGTAAATGAACATGTGAGAAATCATTAGACATTTTGGGAAATATCCTTTTTCACTTTGTTGTCTAGAAATAGCTAGAAATATCCCAATTTCATGTGTACTAAAGACAGCACCGTGCTGAATATTGGAGGCGATCAGCAGTAGTTATGCTATGCAGGTGTGTCTGAAGCACAACTTGTCATTTTAGCATTTCTACTTTTGACAACAGGTAAGTTAGAAGGTTTTCAAGGTTCTGGAAAGTACTTTGGATGAAACCAGGTTCATGTTTTTTTTCCCAGACTTCTAATCTTTATGCTAAGCTAAGCTAATCATGCTTTACCTCCATGCTCAAAGCACAGGTGTGGGAGTCTCTACATGTAAGTCATAGCAAGAAAGCAAATTAGCATAATATCCAAAAATGTTAAATCCTATTTATTGATTTGTGTTTGTGCATGTAATGATGGAATCCTGTTTAGGTCTGTGGGATATGATGACCTATAATGTGAGAAAATAGAAATTTATTAATCATGTGATTTTGCCAAACTGGTTATACAAAGATATTTATCTGTTTTGTAGGTTTTTTAGCAAATAAATAATCACAACTGCTTCATGGCAGTATGGATTCAAACTAATGAAGTATCTTGATTTTGAGAAAAAAAAAGTGACATTCCCATGTGGCTGCTTAATCCTGGAAATGTCTTAATCATATTTGCCAAATTGCAATATAGGTGTATCATTGAAAATGAAAAATACTGTGAGAAAAGGTTTCATCTTTGCTGTATGTAATCCCTCATCCTGTTTCTAAGAAGTCCAGGATGCTACTGTGCATGTAAACATACTGAGTAAAGATTTGTTAACTCTCTTTCTGCTTTACTCAGCTTTAGAGTAAAGCGTCTTGCTCAAGGGCAACCCTGACAGCTGTGGTTTAGGAAAAAGATATAGTTATTGATTTATTTCCCACCACAGCGTTACACCGCGTAACCTTTCAGCCCAGCAGCCTCCCTATCCATTAAGCCACCACGACCGCCTCACAGTGCGCTAACTACACCCACAACTACCCTCTGAATGAACGAGAGCAGGTTTAATTAGCAGTCGGAGGTGAATTTTCAACACTCTGTCTCTTTGTGTCTCTCCCAGGCGATACTTCGGAGAGAAAATCGGTCTTTACTTTGCGTGGCTGGGCTGGTACACGGGCATGTTAATTCCTGCCGCCCTGGTTGGTGTTTTTGTCTTCCTCTATGGCCTCTTCACTATGGACTCCAGCCAAGTCAGGTCAGTTTACACAATCATCACCATGTAAGATAGCGCACATGCTCCCCTTTATTAATGCAGAATAAACATGAGAATTATTTAATCATTGCTGTCATTCTCTGATTCATTGTGTCACCAGTAAAGAGATCTGTGAAGCCAACACCACCATCATGTGTCCTATGTGTGAGGAAACCTGTGAGCCGTGGACACTGAGCGACAGTTGTGTCTACGCAAAGGTCAGTGCAGTTTTCATAATCATCTGTAATTACAGAGTTATAACATGTTTCTCAGCCTCTTCTGCCTTGTCACAAACTCATTAAAAACATGTTAGTTGCAGAAACTTTCATGACACTAGAAACTAGAGAAACTTCATGATCAGAGAAATCAGCTCTAGATTATATTAAAACCAGATTGATTAAGTTTTAATTGAAAATACAGTATTTAAAAATCTATAAAGGTTTAGTTGCACATATTTGGAAATAGATTTCATTACTTACTTATCAAGATCAGCATCATCATATCTGTTAAAAATAGGAGCTTGTAGCAGGCTTTGTAGCTTGGCTCTGAACAAAGGTACAATCACAACTTTTCAATTTTTAGTTTTTTTTTTTTTTTTTAGTGCCGCATAAATAAAGAAGATTCAGTGTTTTCATTAGTGATCTTTGGTACTGTTGGCCAGATTCATTGCCAGTGGACAGAGCCACACTAGCTGTTCCCACCTGCTTCCAGTTTTTCTGCTAAGCTGAACTAATCAGCTGATGGCTGTAGCTTTATTATTACTGCACAGATGGGAAACTGGAATCAATCTTCTTATCTAACCCTTAGTAATTAAATAACTGCATTTAACACATTGTAACTACTTCTTTAAGAAATCTCCCCTGTGAGGGCCTTGAACTCGTGGATGAGAAGTACATTTTGGAGCCCCGACACAGTTTAGATAAAACTGAGGCTGTTGAAATTGGCAGTACATCAAAGTCATAATTCTGTTTCATCGGTAAAGCAAGCTCCACACAGTTTTTCTTTTTTTCAGCGCAGCCCTTCATGTGCTTGTGTTTCTAGGTGACCTATCTGTTTGACAACGGTGGCACTGTGTTCTTTGCTATCTTCATGGCTATTTGGGGTAGGTGGAGGCTGTTTTTGTTTGTCCGTGTTTTCCTGATGATGTGATTGCTTGTTGTTTCAGCTTTGCTCTCTGCTCAATTCAAACCCTGCTGGAATTCAAATCTATTTAAACAATATTGTGTCAGCGCTCATGCTTCCACTCGCCACTCAACTCCTCCAAACACATTAAGTTTTTCAACTGGGAATGTAATACAGTAAAAAAAAAAAATTCACTCTGTTCTGTGTTTGCCAGAGAGTAAATCATGGTCAGATTTCTCTGATTGAACATCTGCACTTATACTTCCAGTGCTTCCTGATGTAATTAGTCGGATAATTAAACATTCCTCCAGAGGCGGGGGGCTAACATTGGGCCTGACGGGGTTGTAGAGCTGCAACGTGATATTGGTATATTGCAGCTATTTCCCACTGCTATAATATCTTTGTAACGTAGAGGTTGAGCATTACTGTGCAGCATCTGGCCCAGATCCATCTATCTGCCAGCGTGGTAAATAATCACCTGTGCCAGAGGGAGCGCTTGGCAGTCTGCATTCTGTGTTTGGGCTAAATGAAGGCCAAGGAGCGCTAGAAAGCCGAGGAAGGTCCGGCCAGCCAAGCCGACTGAGGTCTGTAGCTGTGAATCCTGCATTGAAGCTGCTGGCAATGTGGACTAAAGTAGCAGTACTGCACCACTGAGTGAGTGCACTCCAGGTCTTGAGTGTGAGTGCGTGTGTGCGAGATAGACATGAAAAATTGGTTAGCCCAAGGGACTGAATGTGGGCATCTGAAAAGGCTGCTTTTCTCTCTCTCTTTAAACAAAAGTGGGTCAAGCTATATTAAACTTCAACATCTTCAGCAGCAGACAAACTTGTTCTGACTGAGGACTCAAATTCTGGTGCTTTTAAGGCTCACAGTGGCGGTGCTCATCCCAAATCTATCTTTATCAATTTGTTGTGCCATAAAAGTGTTCGCAGCCAAGCAACGATTATTTCCATCATTTATTTAGTAGCCTTTTATTTATTTATTTCTCAATAATGGGGTTTAAACAGCGCTAGAAAATAGTGATGTTCATTACAATTCCTGAGAGCTCAAGATAATGTCCTGGATTTCCTTGTTGTGTCTTAAATATTCATCTTACTATCAAATACAACAACAAAGACACAATTCTCATCACTGAGTTGCTGGAACTTATTAATGTTGAGTCATTTTGCTTGAGAAAGGACTAAAAAGTTGACAGTTTATCTGCTGATTTACAAAAGATTCAAGCTGTAAACATGGTCCAATGTGTAAAATGTTCATTATCGATAAACAAAAAAACAGCACTGATCCAATGCTCATGTCAGTTTTTATGTCAAAATGTGTTGCATGTAATAAAATGTGACGTCAGCTCTGATAAGTAGCATCTAGTTACATCATGCTGTCCATCACATCGTAATACACCATTACACTGTTCTGTCTCACCGACTTTGACAACAAATCCCTCCGCAAATATTGAACCCCATAAATCTAGACTGAGTGTGCGTGCCTATTATAAAGGCCTTTTTCTGCTGTTATGTATCAACAAACCAGAATACATGAAAAGTCTTGACAGAAAACAACGTATTTTCTGGTGTTTTTGGAGCTCGCGTCACAATAGATTCCAACACAAAGGAAACAATGCCTCCAGACTGAAGTATGCCCACAGAAAGCTCTACTTTTGAAGTCTTTCAACAGAAAATGGATCTCGTCTGACAAAGGCATGGTTTGAGGGTGAGCGCTGCACAAGTAGAGCCTTTTGCTGTTGCCACTTTTCCTTAACTTCACCGACAAAAGCAAAAGCAGCGTGTGAACTGATGGCTGCAATCAGTTGTCATAATGGGCCATGAATGTCACTGCAGCCTCTGTTTCACTCAGGATATCTGACCATGATGGGCTGTTTGCTTCTGCGCCGCCTCCTCAGTGAACAGCCCTCTGCGGTGGCATTATTATCAGTCATACAGAGCGGTACATATCAAAGTTGATCAATAACATGATTGTTTCATGATCCCCTCTGCAGCCACGGTATTCCTGGAGTTCTGGAAAAGGAGAAGGGCAGAACTGACTTATGACTGGGATCTCATTGATTGGGAGGAGGAAGAGGTACGTCAGCGATATCTTATAAATAGATTCAATATTTAATTTCATCACGATTGTAACCTGCGTTCATGCATCTTTTTTTTTTTTTTTTTTGATGCTGCTGTGTAAGATATTAAAAGCAGATTTATTGCTTCATTAAACATATACGGTTTATTGGAATATTGTAATATTTGTTGTTAATCAGGAGGAGCTGAGGCCTCAGTTTGAGGCCAAGTACTCCAGGGTGGAGAGAGTTAACCCCATCTCTGGCAAGCCTGAGCCTTTCCAGCCCTTCTCAGACAAACTCAGCCGGCTCATGGTGTCTGTGTCCGGAATATTCTTCATGGTAAACCCTTTGATCTTTGAATAAGCTGCCCTTTTGGGATTCAGTCTCAGTGAGCTCACCGTTGTTTTGTGTGCCACCTTTAGAGCAGCCTGATGTGTTAGCTGTGGTTTAACGTCTCCCCCTGCTGGACAAAGATCGTACTAATAGAAAAGAGAGTATTTAATCTGGTGGCCTAATTTCTGTTGTTTACATATAAATGCACATGGATTTCTTCTCCTTTATAATTAATTGTTTCATAGTCAAAAGGTTTTCCTTTTTGCTGCTCAGTTCCTATACGAAATAAGCCTCATCAGCCTGAACTGAAGAGCTCATCTGTTCACAGGGCTCAGTGTGGTTTTTAAGCTCATTCATCATTGTTTTTTCTGTGCCTCCCTCCCTCCATCGTTTCTGCTTAGATTTCCCTCGTTCTGACAGCCGTGTTTGCGGTCGTGGTTTTCCGTCTTATTGCGATGGAGAAGTTTGCTTCCTTCAACTGGCATTTCGTGAAGAAAAACTGGCAGTTTGCCACCTCTGGCACTGGAGTCTGCATCAACTTTATGATCATCATGTCTCTCAACGTGGTGGGTGTCTGGAGAAGCATCATCTGGCACGTTTACATATTCTGTCCAACAATGTTTCATGGAGCATTTGTTTAGACATTTTTTCCAGGAAGTGTAACACGGCCAGAAACACTTTTCCTATTTTTTTTGCTGCGATTCCTGTTTGCCTCTATTTCTCATGATCATAACCTCGTTTAACCTTTTTCCTGTTGACACTCATGAGTACTATCATCCTGTCAGGTTTATGAAAAGGTGGCCTATCTGCTGACTAATTTAGGTGAGTGTTACATGCATTTATGCCCTCATTATCTCTTGCTTTCCAGATGGTTGCTGAGTATTTCATCTCTCCCCCCTCCTCATCCCTTCTCCCTCCCCTTTAGAGCACCCACGGACGGAGTCTGAGTGGGAGAACAGCTTCGCTCTGAAAATGTTCCTGTTCCAGTTTGTGAATCTGAACAGCTCCACATTTTACATCGCTTTCTTTCTCGGAAGGTAGGCCGGCTGCCATGAACTTTACAGCTCCTGTTTACAGTGCATTTAATGAGGAATTGTGCAAAGATGTTTTGTTTCAAACTCCCATGTCACGACATCTGCCAAGACTCCTTCCCTTTCCCTCCTCCCTGTATGTTTGGACCTCATGTTTCAGCACTGACAAAACACCGTCTTGCTTAGAAATGTGACTAAGCTGCGGTTGATTGGACGTAATTGGCACCGTTAAGTGTTTTTTTCCTGCTCTGAGTTTATTAGTATTTATCTGATTGAATTTCACGGTTAATGTTGCCAATCTCAATTCACTCAGGTTTGCTGGCAGGCCTGGAAAATACAATAAACTGTTTAATCGATGGAGACTGGAGGAGGTGAGTGCAATTAGGCATTAAAGTAAGTAGCTGATTATTTCAGCAATGATTGGGCTGATTAGCACCTTGTGTTTTAGGATATATGTGGAAATCATTCATCTTTCTAATGATCCAACTGTATATTGTTCTGTGAACTATTAATCTCTTCAATAATTACCAGGATTTTCAATTTTAATGATCAAAAAAACAGAATGGGATTGAGTGTGTCCCAAGATTCACTCCTCGGTTTGAATCGTCAGGCATGAAATATGGATGTTACAGTTTGTTTTTATTGAAATGTGTTTGTCCTCAGTGTCACCCAAGCGGCTGTTTGATTGATCTCTGCCTGCAAATGGGAGTCATCATGTTCTTCAAACAAATCTGGAACAACTTCATGGAGCTCGGTTATCCGTAAGTAATGCCTCATTAAAACCACTTGGCTCTTTCATTATGAATTATTAGAAATTAACGCTGTGAATTGTAGAGATTGGCAATTTACAAACCGGATGTAAAGCCTGTATAGGGTTTTGTCTTTTGGCTCATTAGCATATGAAAAGATTTCTCTCCTGCAGAAACACATTAAGTCCGCTTGTGTGGGGCTTAGTAAAAAGAGGTCCTGCAGTGCTCGTTGCATTGTCAGAAATAATTGCTTTGAGTTGACAGTCAGCTACTTCCTACATTTTCAGCTTGCTGCAGAACTGGTGGTCTCGGAGGAAGATGAAGAAAGGAGGTGGCGGAGGGCAGAATGTGGAGAATAAAACCCAGCTTCCACAGTGGGACAAAGACTGGAATCTGCAGCCGATGAACGCCCATGGACTGGTGGATGAATACCTCGAAATGGGTAACGCATTGCACTGCACTGACGTTTGTCTGAAGGCAATTTCCAAAGCAAATTACAGCTATTATTCAATCCCTATCATTGTTTGTGCCAGTGATGAGGTCTAAATGGCTCTTTCCTTTGCAGTTCTCCAGTTTGGCTTCACCACCATCTTTGTAGCAGCGTTTCCATTGGCCCCTCTCCTTGCGCTGCTCAACAACATCATTGAGATTCGTCTCGACGCCTACAAGTTTGTCACTCAGTGGAGGAGACCCATGCCAGCCCGAGCCACTGATATAGGTCTTTATGTCACTCTGTGTAACTCGCACGCTGTCTGTTGTTTCTGGATCGGAGCCCCTTTTTCAGTAAAGCGTTGTGGTAACCAAACATTGTCCACCCTATGGAGAGGGATGCGTTTCCATATCCTATCCATCTGTACTGCCATATGCTGCACCTCTCTTCCATCAGCCCACCTCCCCATATGATAGCAAGCATCACACTTCAGCTGTCATATTATGTATGACCAAATGTTTCTTGTGGTGCGTTCCCCTGTAATCAAAGGAAGAATCCACCCTGAAACACTAAGAAATCGCTCAGCTATAGTAAACATATAATGTGTCCGTCACATAGAATCGTCTTAAGCTGACTTTCATTGATCATTCACAGACAGTATCTCCTCTGTTTGTATCCTTCATTAACTTTATTGTTTGCAATGCTGCCCAAAAATATGTTTAGTAATATAGCTGTACATGTATTTTGAGAAGCATTGTATCCTTGCTCCATTGCTGCAGGCTGTTGAATCTCATTCTGGTAAATTAATAACTGAAGAGAAGTAAATGAGGCACACTGAAGGAAAATGAGCATATATATTTATATATATATATTTTTGTTGTTGTTGTTGGAGAGTTTTTTTTTTTGACTAATGCAGATCTTTCACTAATAAAAGGTTTAATAAGTCACAGTGAGTTCCAGTACCATGCGTTGTAAATAAAGGTGTGTAAACCATACGTCACACTGAATGAAGTATTTAACAATGTTTATTTCCCTCTGTTTTGTCTGTCAGGTATCTGGCACGGGATTCTCGAAGGCATCGGCGTGCTGGCAGTGATCACCAACGCCTTTGTCATCGCCATAACTTCAGACTACATCCCGCGCTTTGTTTACGCCTTCAAGTACGGCCCATGCGTGGACAAGGGACGCCACCACGAGGACGAGTGAGCGTTTCAAATCACGTGTAGGCTTCAAGTGTATCCGGTGTGTGTTGCGGTGTGATAACTTCTTTCTCCCTCAGGTGCTTGCGAGGCTACATGAACAGCAGCTTGTCTGTGTTTGACATGGGAGACTTGAAGAACAGCAGCCAGTCCAGATACTGCAGGTACAGAGATTACAGAGCGCCGCCCTGGAGCTCTGTGCCGTATGAGTTCACCCTGCAGTTCTGGCACGTCCTGGCTGCCAGGCTGGCTTTCATCATCGTCTTTGAGGTATGTCACCAGTCTGCATTTCTTATTTTGGTGAGTTTACGAGCAAAGACGAAAAGCTGAAAAGAAAGATTCCATATTTTCACTAGCTATATATAATTTTATTTTTATTCAGTTATGTGCTTTTACCGTAAATGAAAGCCTCACAATCCTATGTTGATGACTTCTAAGCTTTAATTAAATCCTGCTTCTAAAGAATGTTTCTACAATTGAAAGGCTACATAATAAAAATACCAAATTCCATGGTGGTCTCGCTTAAAAAGGCATAAATCCTCTTCTTTCCCTGCAAGTTTTTCCCTTAACAACACTGGTTTCTGTTTTGATTTCTGCACAGACTAAACCTTTCTTACAGTGTATAATATATTTAAAAAATTACATAGGACTTATAAAGTTATATATAGTGGTGCTTTCAGTGTTTACCTTTGCATGCTCAGTGACTTATGCAGCAAATACTGGCAACTACAATGTGTGAGTTCTCTGGACAGTAACTCGTCAATGATTAATGCTTCTCTCAGCACCTGGTGTTTGGGATCAAGTCCTTCATAGCGTACCTCATCCCCGACATGCCCAAGGATCTCTGCGATCGCATGAGGAGGGAAAAGTACCTGATGCAGGAGATGATGTACGAAGCAGAACTGGAGCATCTCCAGAAAGAGAGAAAGAAGAACGGAAGGCGTTATCACCATGAGTGGCCTTAGCTTTACCTCCATGTGTCCACTTCCTGCCGCACAGCCCTCAGCTCACAGGCACCACCTCCCCTGCCTGCTTATTTACGTATTTTAGCTTTTAGAGTCTAGCTTCACTCGGCTGATTCTGTACACCAAAGACACCCTCTTGAGTAACCAGATCCTCCCCTCCCAAACTTGCCTGGCTTCGGCCCGAGCTCTGACCCTGACCGCTCCCTCGCCATCTGTTCCACGTCCCGGTTTTTTGGCTCTGACCCTAACCGCCCCACCCTCACTCCCCTCACCTGGCTTCACCCAGCAGGTTGCCCTTAGTTCTGTGCTGTGTCATGGCTTCACGGGGATAACCTTTTTGCAATTGTAATGTTTACTATGCAGATCAAGGGCTGCAGGTCACCACTGTTCACTTTCGGCACCCATCCTGCACTCTCTCTGTGTGGCAGCTAGCACTTCGCTTTGACTCTGCAGTCTGGTGCAGCTCGCAGCATGGCCGTGTTTTTTCTCCCGTAAGCATCAGCAGAGCCACGTCTATGTGAAAAAGAGCTACCGTGGCACTTTTCTCGTTGCAAAGTGATTCTGGTGATGTGGCTACCAAATAAAACTGGCGATGTTCTTGCAAAGTAACTGTATATTGCCGACGAAGCATGCCGATTAATATCTGCGAAGACAAAAAAAAAACAAAACAACAAAAATGAAAACAGCAGCACTCATTGTGGAGGATGTCAACATCCATTCAGTACATTTGAGAAAGAATCCTCTCAGAAAACATTCAAAGTGCATGGTAATTCTGTTTTGTACCTTTTGATAGACAAAGTCCCCGTCTTGATGCCTGGTTCACGTGTGTCTGTACTCAGTGTGAGCTGTGTGTTAATCTCCGTGCTACTGCTGAGCTTGACTGTCCTGAGTTGAGGAAATGTGAACTTAGTGCAATTTGATTGTGCCTACAGTGTAACAATGTGATTGCGCGCCACAATTGTGTCACCAACATCACGTGTGCCTGTGTTGTGCAGCACGTGCTTTTTTTTTTTTCTTTTCTTTTCTTTTTTGACGTGCAAGAAATATTCTCTCTCCTCGTTTTGTTGTCTGATCTGCTGTAAACTCTCTGAACTCTCCTGTCAGGATTTGTTTTGGATGTGAGTCACACCGCAGTACCTACTCGGGTCTCAGCTAACGTCGACGGTGCACGTTGTAACGCGACTCCCGTCATGAACAATGTATACACTCGCATGCAGGATCCACAAATCTGCTCTTCCGCTCTGCCCTCGCAGTCTGTTTTTCATTTGCTGTTGGAAGCCCTGAAGCGTGGTTGAAACTTGGATCTCTTAGAAATACCTGTGGCTTGGATGTTCAGTTTGCAAAGAACATCCATCCACTGTTCTACACTCTCAAACCGTAATGTACATGCTTCTGTTCCTGTCTTTTATTAAACACACAGTCAGACACAGTTTCGGCTGCTCTCTGACCTTTGTCGATGGGAACCTGAGAGGATAGGTTTTTGCTGGATGCAGTCATGACGTTGCCTTTTCATGGTGGTCAGTTCTGATGTCATGGATTCGAGCAGGAGGTTTTCACCCAGTGAACTCAGGAAAAATAGGCATCATGTCCGACACAGAGGTTGAGCATGAATCTTTTCCTTCTTCATTCATGTTGAAATGGAGAGCGTTGAAGTGTGTGGAGTGAGCAGTACTAATGGAGCGGTTGTGTGTTTGGCGGGCAATGGGGACTTTATTGTTGACCCAAGCACTTCAGTTCAGGTCATATTGATCATACGATGGTAAATGCAACCCTGTTATGCACAGTAGAGGCGAAAGCTACACCATCCGAAGGGAATATCACTACCCTGAATGCATTGCACAACACTGAAAAGCATATTCTTCATTTTCAAAGACTTGTACTTTATTTGGATTTGTTCTATTTGGTTGCTGCTTTTGTACATACATCTTACTGCGTATGTAATGTTTTTATACTATTATTTTGTGCTATCAGTCCGAGTTCACCTGTTCTCACCCTCAGATAGAAATAGCAACGTCCACATTTCTCAGGTGTCCTCTGAATGTCTGCAGATGATCGACTTTTTACCATGTTTTCTAAGATGCAATCAAAGGTATCTTGCTTTTTTAGATATATATTTTTGCACTGCAGTGCTTTCGCATGACTATAATGCACACGCACAGTAAAGAGCATGGTTTTTTGTTTTTTTTTGCATAATCACAATTAGTGTATTAGAGCAGATTGAAAGTCATACATTCGAACATGGAGTCACATAATGCAGGTTGTTGCTTTAAGATCAATCTAATGACTCGTTGTTTCATTCACAAGAGAGAGATATTTGCTTTTAAGTCTTATTCCAACTTTTAGAAAACTAGTCCAGGTTTTCAGAATATCTTCCCTGCTATGTGAACACTGAAAATCTATGCATGTTGTTATCCTTGAGTGCTACATTTCTTTTGAACAGATGCAGATGTAAATGTACTGGTACATTTGTACTGTAGAGTATGCATGACTTAACACCTGCGTTGAGCAGAGCTAACTTCTGTAAAGTTGTTAACGGCGTCTTAAACATATCACCTCCCTTTTCCAGTGTTGATCATTTTTGGAGCTCCTAGACAAAGACGTACGTCTCTCGATGTGGCAGGATTTTATACTGAAAGAGTATTTTCTAAATAACAGCTCAGACTCCACACTGATTAATATAATCTGTCCTGGAATTTCAAGGAGAGTCCAAATCCTCAGACTTCTTCTTTAGACACTCTACTGGGAATTATTATTCTGTTTACCCCCGAGCAGCTCAAGTGTTTAACCTAAGGGGATAGGGGGGATTTTATGAATGAATAATTGTATGACCTTGGATGTCTGACTTGCCCAGCTACTAATCATGTCCGGATGGATCTTCATCTGTTCGCCTCCTCACTAACACAAATGCTGCACAGTGGTGGAAAGGTGTTTCTCATGCCTTCTACCGTTGGCAATAGCACAATATGGGTATTGTATAATAAGTAATAATGGCGTGACCTTGCACATCTCTGACAACATAGCAGTCTAGAGGGGGATTAAGCTTTCTGTTCCATGCTACGCCTCCTAATAGGATTGTGCTTGAGCAATGATGTACTTGACGTGGAAGCACAGTGACGTCAGCCCATAGATTTAACTGTACAATAGGATGATTATCAGTCGTGACATGAAGTGTATCAATAACATTGTTTACTTCGTTCCTGTTTACATGTAAAAACATACTGAAATGTATAAAAATAATGTAACATAAAATAATTTGGATATCACTCTTTTCTGTAATAAATCATGGATTGTATCTTTTAAATCATATCTGTTGTCTTTATTTTTGTTTGTTTGTTAGAATAAGACGGCAGACAAAAGGCTGCTGTCATCTCTGCTGCCAATCAAGGTTAACTCAATCTGCTTGTGGAATGAACCAGGAGCACACTTGAGTGGAGGGACTGTTTTCTTTCTTTTTTTTTCTCTCTTGCTATTATGACAAACCACAAATCTTCTTGCCAGAGTGCGTTCATATAACATATTGTTAAAAAGATTGTGTTTCTATAACAGACCTACTATTTAAGTATTGTAGGATTTTCCCACCACGTTGTTACTGTTTAATGCCACTGCCGCTCAGCCTTCACCTCTAACTGCTTTTCCATTCCCGTCAAGCCGCCTTCAGTTTTACAGTCAAGTCTAAACACTCCAGAAGAAACATGCGAAAGATTTGGTTTACTTTGAATTCTGGTGACAGATGGTTCATACTTTCGTTATTTCCTCGGCTCCGACACCCACACTGAGATATTTCCTTTCACCTCTTTCGCTAACAGACGTCACACACTGGAATGAAAAGCTGCGGTTTCACGTTCTCACCGCTGTTGGGTCTCCTAGACAAAATAACAACTTACATGTGGATTAATACATTTTTTATGTAGTACTGTGACCCCATACGTAGGTCAGTGGATGTTGTAAAGCACTAAAAAACTTATTGAGGGATATTGAAGATGCAGATCTGTAGAAATCCACACAAAAAAGATGTCATTCACTGCCAAAAATAATGAAATGGAGGCAAAAGACAACTACAATTTAAAGAAAAGGAGAAAAAAAACTACTTTCCTGCAGTGGTGGAAAAAATATTCACATCATTAACTTTAGTGAGAGTAGCTGTATTAAAACATAAAAATACTTTATGAGTTCATCTGTCCTGTTTCATGCTCATGTGACTAAAGGAATACAGATACCAGCAGGTAACATATCCAAAGACTGCATCTGACACCAAACGCTGCTGCTGCACTTTTATCACGTAGTAAGAAAAGCTACCACATTACATCGATCCTTGCTGCCCTTCACCGGCTACGCGTGAGTTTTTAAATTGATTTTAGTATTTTATTGCATGTTTTGAAAGGCCAGAATGATCTGGCCTCCTGCTGTGATCTGAGCCTGACCAATGCCTGGGATTCTCCAGCAAAGCCTCACTAATGGCTTCTAATTTTCATCTTGACACCAAAGGTGGCTGTGGAAGTCCAGCAAACTCAGTATCATCTTTTAAATCTCGTCTTAAAATTTACTTTAAATATTTGGGGGGGTTTTCTATCAGTGAATGATAGTTGCATTGAATAAAACTCTAAATTATTTCACTTGTTTATGTCTTAAATTCTCCTTCTAACTTACTTTGGTTACATATTTTTATTGTAAAGCACCTTGTAACTTTGTTTTTAAAGATGCTATATAAATAAAGTTTATTATAATATTATTAGGGCAAATAGAAATAATAATGATTTGTATAGCACCCTTCAAAAGCAAAATTGCTAAATGCTTTACAATACCAAAGACAAAGCTGAGTCTTAAGATGAGATTTAAAAGTGGACACTGAGTTTTCCTGCCTGAGATCTCCAGACAGACAATTGCACTGGTTCAGACTGTAAAAACAAGTAGTAAGATCTTCAAATCAATTCTCAAACTTCCAGGTACCAAGTGAAGGGCAGCAAGAATTGATGCAGTGTGGTTGCTTCTCTTAGCTCATGCTTAAGAGCCTGACAGCAGTATTTTGTACCAAATACAAAATTAAAATAAAAAATAAAATAAAAAAATATTAAAGTGCATTGCATTCATCCAGCCAGGAGGAAACAAAAGCATGCCTGACCTTTGCTAAGTCTGCAGGAGAAAGAAATGAGCTGATCTTGGTTTGCTGGCTCAGTTGTGCAGAACACAACTGTGAAACTTTATGTGAGTGTCACAACATAGTTGTGAAAACGACCTCCAGGTTGTGGACTCCCTTTTGCACATTGTTGGATAACACACTCAGACGAGAGATTGTTTATGCTGCTAGTACTGAGACCAGACGGGGTAAAGATAACAACTTCTGACTTGGAGTCATTATGCTGCAGAAAATAGTTTGACAGCCAGTTTTTAACTTGTACCAGACAGGACAGAGTGTGTGAAACATTAGTGGTAACAGGCCTTAATGGGACATTCAGTTGGGTGTTGTCTGTGTAATAATGAAAGTCGATGCCATGTCTAAGCAGGATTTGCCCCAGCGGGAATATATGAACTGTTAATAGGAGGAGACCCAAAATAGACCCCTGGGAGACGCCAAGCTGGAGAGGAGCACAGGAGGAGAGACATCAGATATGAGATAAACCAGTCCAGAGCCACATCAGCATTACTGTGTACTTACAGAACGTTAGCATCTCCAGTGATTGATGGAGAAGTGTTCTTTAAAACCCTGTGACATCATTGTTAGGTGTACTTACAGGTGTGATAAAGCACACTGAAGATCAATTCATGCTGTCTGTGATCACATGTTCATAACAATCTGGAAGGATATTCAATTCAATTCAATTCCATTCAATTCCATTCCATTTTATTTGTATAGCACATATTTACAACAACAAGTCATTTCATAGCGCTTAACAAATCCAACAACAATCCAAAACATTTGGATTCCCGATAAGCTTCAGCAGTCCACAAGCAGTCTGCATCAGTGGGAAGGAACCGAAAACCCCCTGCGGGACACGCAAGTAATATAATCCACCCAAACAGGCAAAGGTCTCCTCTGGACCGTCCCCACTGCAAGCATGCCAACTGTATATTCAGAACAAACGCTTGTTATGAGGAGATTTATCTACACCTTTAAAATTCAGCATTTAAAGAGTTGTGTTTGTTGTACACAGTGGGAAGGTCCACATTCACTAGAAATCCTCTGCCATGTCCACCCACTGAGCTCATCACAACCTCAGGAATAATCACACTGACTTTGAGCTACAGACCAACCTGTAACTAGCTGCTATATTCTGTCCCAGTATGTTAATCTGTGTTCAGTGTGAGGAGGAACTGTCTGGGCCCCTTAGGTAGTAGGAGGCCCAAATGTCTGCACATGCCACAACAACCATGTGTCTGTCTATTGTTGTTGTTTTTCTGTTCATGAAAAAAAGAAGCAGTGCATTAATATTTAAAGAACAGCATGATTTTTAATGTCTGTTTGCTGCTGCAGGGGTGGTATTGACTTCTTTTTACTTGAAGGTGGAGTCTGCACTTCTGAGGACAGATTGTTGATATGTGGCTGGTTAGTATCTTTAGATGATGAGGATGTACCAGATTTACTCTCCTCACTGAACACAGACATGCGAAAGCTTGAACGTACACTGGACACACTGGAATAATGTTTTGTGAATTGGTTCGAACCGCCAAACACTGGATTCTTTCAGTGCACACAGAGCAGGCGTCGAGTGGACCGTGAGGAGATGTTCACTGAAACTGACAAAAAAGGGAAATGGATTAGAATTGCATACTCCAGCTTTAAATAATCAACAGAATGTGTCATTCGTCTAAACTTTTGCATACGACTGTGTGACCTGATTGGCAAATCTCTGAGCTGAATATAATGATTTATCTTTAGGAAAAAATGTTAATATATGGAGTCAAGTGAATAACACAGCTTCTATTGAAAAAAAAGCAATGAAGCAGCATTTTTACATATCTGCTCCCCACAAAAGATGGATGCTCTGGTTTGACACAAAATTTATTCTCCAGCTCAGCCGCAGAAAGCTGCACCAGTCGGTGGTATTCTGCAGGGCACCAGAGTTAAACCTGCATGTCTGTTTACCGCTAAAACAGACAGCGTTATTCACTCTCTGAGCAGAGTAGTTTTCCAGATAATTCCAACCACAGTTCTCATATATCAGTGATTTTAACCACCTTCCCACTCGTACAGACTGCAGACATTAATTCTTGGTCTCCACAAGCACCTTCATGTGACTGATGTTATTCATACAGCACAGATTTACAGTGAGGGTTAGGAAGGTAATCAGAGGGCCCGCTGAGACTGGGGCCATAAATCCAGCAGCACTGATGTGTAAACAGGGCAGGGAGCAAAGGATGACCAGCAGGGGACAAAGGAGTCACAACACTGACGTCCACAAATCATCAGAGCGCTCGGTGAGCTCAGGAAAATGTTTCCAGGCTGGTGTTTGCTGCTCCATCTGACTGAGATTTGTTATGGGACGTATCTGTTTTCACAAACAACACAAAATGTTTGATGAAATTATTTTCCTCTGATTTCCTCTGCTGGCAGCATGACCAACACTCAAACACTTCTGTCCAGACTGAAATATTACAACAACTGTTGGAGTTACGGTTCGACTGCCATGACATTTGAAAAGACATTCAGGATCCCCAGTGGCCGGACCTCGTGAACTTTTTTCAAATCCAGTTTCCTCCACCATTAGATTAACATTTGCAGCTGGAAATGTTAAATAAATAAATGAATAAATTAGATAAGATAAAGGCTGAGTCCGAAATCACCCACTACACCCTGCATAGTGCACTATATAGGGTGTTCGCCATGTTGTAGTGCTGTCCGAATGTTAAGTTACAAATGTTGCGCCCTATATAGTGCACTGAAAATATCCCACAATGCACCGTGAAAAGTAGTGTACAACCAATGGTCACTAGCCAAGCAACATGGACCATCATGCATTGCGCCAAAGGAAACGCAAACTAGACGAACGAGAGCGCAAATGTAAAATGTAAGTAATTTCCCATTTATGTTTTGCTAAATTTTATTTTACCCATTTCTTAGCTATGCAATAAACTGTGAATTTGATGTGTTTGCATCACGCTGCTACGGCACAAATCTCAGCCAGCGAGTGACGTAATTACTAGCGTCAGTAGTGTCCGAAATGTTAGTTTGCAGAGGTGCTCCCTCCATAGTTCACTACATAGTGGTCCCCATATAGTGAGTAGGGAGGGAGTGGATGATTTCAGACACAGCCAATATTATGACAGCTAGAGCACCCAAAAAATACATATATATTGTAAAATAGCAGAAAAAAATCTCATAAAACTCCAGTAATTTATTACATTTAGGTACAATCATAGACTGTAGTTTTAGTTTCACACAAGATCATCTTTTTTTTTTTATCCAATAATTTTTAATGAAGGACATTTACATGCAGAAAAACAATGATGTCTGTCTGTATTTAAAATCAGAGATGATCATCAGACTTTCCAACTCGTGCAACCATCAAACCAAAATTTGAAAATATGAAATCCTTCTTTTTTCTAATCTATGACCAAATACATGCTAACCCTAATGAAATTTCCTTCAGCCTCATCCGGTTTATATGTTATAAAAATATTCCTGTGCTAACCTGTGAAACCACTAACATGGCAATCATCAGCCTGCTGACATTGTCATTGTGCCGACTTTAACATTAGCTCAGTCATGAAGGAATTCAGGCAAAGTGAATCATCTTTTCGAATTCACTTAGCGTAAATATATGAGTTTTGCTTGTTTCTAGTTAATTATATGTTCATTCAAATGTCTAATTTTAATGTTCAAACAGAAGTTAAACACATAAGTTATTTTAACTGGAACCCCTTTGACTCTAAATGATGACTTTATTTATTTTAGAGGAAACAAAACAAAAACAAGCAGATTCCCAGGATGCACCATTAGACAGTCCCTAGAGTAATTTGAGAAGACAGACATGGTGGAAACTTGCTGAGTGTCTTCAATGCATATTAGATTAAGTTATGGTTGCTTCTTTCCATAATAAACAAAACTATTACTGTTGTATAATCGGTCTCACTGTAACCAGAGCAGCTTCACAGATTGTCTTTGTACTGACTCTGGAAAAATGGCTTCAGCAGTACCTCAGTGCTAAATGAAGAATAGTTGTTTTAGATTTAGAAAAATGCAAAAGGAAATAAAGTGTCTGTAACCACTGTCTATGTGAGTAGATGATTCAAAATGTATCTAAAGTTTATTGAACCTTTTTTCTAAAGCTCAGTGAGTTCGACTTTTATACTTTCAAAATGCACAACATGACTTTGAACTAATTAATAAACTGAAGTGCAGTTAACTCACATTTTAAGGCAGCAGGAGAACTTACATTTCTCAGCTGAATTAAATTAAAATGATTTTACAGAGCAGTAAGTGAAGCTTCACAGAGGCATCACAGCCAGACTGCCTTTATATTTTTTTTATCAGGTCATTAGATTCGATTGTAGTCTTCGCTGGCTGCTCTAATTAAGCTCTGAGATCCATCCAGAATCTGCTTTAAGAATTTGAACTGACAACTGCACATCTGGAAAGTTTCATTTACACTGAACAGGACCTTCATCCATAAAACATGCGCTATTTTTAAAGAATTTGATTGGATAGTGGCCCACCGAATAAAGACACTCTTGAGGATACAACTGAACCGTTTCAAGCAATGAAAACGTTTTTAAAATTCTAATAATGTAAATGTTTTTTCTATATACAGGATATAGATAATGCATTTTGCACAGCAGCTGGTGAAGAGAAAATGCCTCGCAGGGTGAAAGAGGGGTGAGATTCAGACGTGAAGCGTGAGTAACAGCAGTGACGGATGAGTTGACCTGAGTAAAAACCTCCTGCACTCTGAAGCAGCAGCAGCCTCGAATTACTCCGCAGAGCCGGATGGATGAAGAAACTGTCACCTGCATGGAGGGTCAAAGCAAAACCTGCGGAGTTGGTATGATTCATTCTATTATCTTCTTTATCTTCTAATAAAGCCTCACTTAAAACCACCATCTTTGCTATTTTTTTATTAGATGTCATAGTATAAGTAACGTATGTGGGCTGGCATACCTAATGCCGTTTTTCGTAATACACGCCTAATTTATGTACATCTGTGCCCCAGGATGAATGTCGGAGCATCGTTTTTGCATTTGCCTGCAGAATTTCTCCTCAGACACTGACACCGTAGTGTTCCAGAGTAAACATATGCAAATCAATCCAACATGTTGTCCTCTCTTTTAATGTGATATATTGCATCTTCTTGGCCACTTTAACACTCGTCTCATTGGTTTATTTTGGCGTTCTGCAGTCAGGATTTATCTGCAAATACCAATAAACAGATTCTGTGTTTATGCAAATGTCGGTTTAGACGCTGCCGGTGTTGGAGAAAATAATACACTCCACAAAGTCCAGATATAAGTAACTGATACTGGCAGCAGCTGTGCTGAGTGCGATAATCAATAACTAAGTGGATTTTGTCAACGGCAAATTGTGTACCGGATACCGTGAAAAGTAAAAACAGTCTAAGAAAAAGCTATGAAATTTACCAGATATTCCATAAATCATGATCTGGCATAGCAGCAGACTTGAAATCATTTCCTAAAGTGCAACAGGACACGTAATGTCAAGCCAACCGATCAGCAGGTGCTACAATTTGACACGTTTTGCTCAGAAAGCCTGCACAGCACATAAACAAACCTAAGAGCACAGCGAGGAGGCTGAGGGACAGAGTCCAGCAGTGAAGAGCAAAATGAAAAGTAAATCGAGCTTTAACGAAAACCATTTGTTTACTTCTGACTTTATCTGCAAATGATTAAAAAAGACAAACAAGTCTTCTGTGTATACATAGCTAGAGTCAGTGGAGGAGCAGAATCAGCACTGAAGCCTGAGAATTGGGATCAAAATTGAGAGCAGAGGTTATTTTTCATCAGCATCGTTCCATTTAGTAACACTGTGAGGGACATTATGGAAACTAATTCTCTTATTTGCACTTTTGAATATACATTTGTGACCTTCAGTGGCTCCACTTCCAGTGGATTCATTATTCGATGCTCCCACTTCCAGAGGGGTTTGTGACCTTATTGCTTTTAAACAGTGGTGAGCGTGTGGGCTACCAAAGTGTCATCATTCCGCTGTGCTTCATATGTGTAGGAAGAGAGAGTGAAACGTATTGCGACTTATAATGCTGTAGATAATGAAAGATAGCTGGGAATGATAGGGTTTGAAGCTGTGTTACATTAAAGTCTATTGAGGCTTCTGACAGGGGAACAATTACTTCCTCCGCTTCACTACATTCCTCCTTCCTACTTGTAAGATTGTTAACCAGTGAAGAACAGTGAGCCAGAAAAATCTTTTCCTTTTGCAGCTGATATCAAAGCCTGAGGCTTACACTTTATTCTTCTGATGTATTTTTTGTAGCCAACTGCAGCTACACTGGGGAACGGTTTTGATTTCAAGTGATCCGTCTGTATTTGGCATGTTATCTACAAGAATCAAAACAATGCTTTTCTGCATTGAAATATGAACACAGCTTGTAAGATGTTATTGAATTCTGTCCTCTCTTGTTAACATAGAAGAATAAGTATTTGTTGTTCCAACATACGGCATCTATGCAACATAACAGACATCATGAAATGATCAAGTACGCATTATTATCAGAAATGATACAGGGCAGATTGTGAGCGGAGTCATAGAAAGTAGTAGAACTAACCAGTCAGTCTGATATCTGCGACAGATAGAGTTAGTGAGGTTGTTAGTGCTGCTTGGCGAACATTGTCCCACTCTATCTGAAGGATTGGGTGAAGCTGATGGACATTTTAGTCACCTGATCATCCAGAGCATCTTACAGATGTTGGATGGGTAACACATCTGGAGAGATTTCAGGTCATGGTAGAACTGTATGTAGAAGTAGTATGATTCTAACATGTTCAGCTGCTATAAAGGTGCAGCAGATATTCTGGTGACGATAGGGGCACGCTGAAATGTCAAGTGTTGGTGATGAATGAACAGGATAACGATGAGTGTGAGGATTTCATCTCCATATTGTTAGATTTTATGATTATCATGGATGAAGTGCAGATGTATTTGACATTCCTTGTCCATCACATATTCCTGCCCATACCATCACTCCTCCTCCTCCTCCTTCATGGACTGTTCTCTGTAAGCCGTTGATATCTGCAGCGTTCCCCTTCACAACACCAAACGTGATGTCCACCATCTGCTCCATGCAGCTAAAAACAACGTCCATCAGTGAAAAGAGATGTCCTCCATCTTGCTAATGTCTAACAAACACGAGTGGTTGCTTTCTGAAATCCGATAACGCCTCAGTTTGCAGTTAGATTAAGACCTTGATGGGGCCTGTCCTCACAGTATGAGCAGGTATTATCTCCTTATGCACTCCCACAACTTCATCAGCAGCCTCTGTGGACGATCACAAATGGTTTTGCAGATGGAAAAGTCAAATGTAATAGTCCTCGGATCGTGTGTTGTAACAGGCTGTATCAAGAGAAGACAAATGCTGTAGGTGTGGACAATCAAGTACCTGACTAAAGCCCAAACTGGCAACCAGCATGCAGCTCACCAACAACCCGTTCTCATCTGTGGCATTGTGTCATTTGAATAAAGTTGCATTCTGAGGTGGCTTTTCATAGCCACTGGTCAATGGAGTGTCTGTGGTCACACCATCTGATCAGTGTCCTATAAATTCACACTCACTTGCATGCTGCATTTATATTTGTGTTCAGTACACTTTATTATCTAACAAACACAAGGACTATTGCAAAAGGACTTTTTTTTTTAAATTATCAGTGTGGATTAAAGGACATCCACATGCATTTAGGAAGGAATGTTTTACTTCTTAACCATGAGACTTAAAACTCTTTTTTTCTTGGATTTACTGCTCTATTGATGCTCCCAGAAATGTTCTCCATCATTTTGTACCCCACATTGTTTTCTTGCATATTGCTACCATTTGAGAAAACTGTTACCTCCCTTCAATATTTCATGCAGTTGCAATCAAACCTAAGGGCACATGGAAGAACATGGACATGATGCAATCCTCCAGAATTAGCATTTCGCGCTTAAGCAACATGATGCATTTAAATGGCCGTCAGTCGGTGCTGATGAGTTTGACTCATTTGAAAAAATGTAAAAGGAAATCCTTGCACAGAGTCCAATTATATTCAGACAGGATTTACCCTAAGTAGCTAAATCCAAAACTGATGGCCACCAGCAGCAAAGCACGACCGTCTGTCTCTGTGTACGATTTTGAAGCAGCTCTGTTTCCCAGATGCAGATGATATAAAACCTCACAGTAAGTTACAACACAATTAGAGGACTGTGCAGAGCCTCGTGGCCTCTGGGGGCTGTTTTATTTAAAAAAAAGAAAAAAGATTGCTGATTAGTAGAGGTCGATGTCATACATATAAATGAAATTAGCTTCAGTGCAGATAACTGATGAAAAGAATTCTCTGATATGAATGATCACATCTAAATAATTCCATCTAATGAGCACCAAGTCATTGAGATTCAGTGTGAGACTGTGAGTCAGTCTCTGCAGCCTCCCACACATCCTGCAGGCCCTCGACCTCCTGCTCCCTCAGATCAGCACTGTGAGGAAACCCGCCGCCATCTGAAAAGCATCCAGTCCTGTCCAAACTGTAGCCCAAAGCCTTCCTCACGCACACACACACAAACACAACATGATACAATAGAGGCTCAACGAGAACATCCCTCCCAACCCGACCGACTTCTATTTGTTGTTACATGTGTTGCTACATCTGCTGCTTCCACCCTGCAGTACCCCGCGCTGCCTTGGCGAGTCAGTCAGTTTACTCTCTCCGTGTTTATGTTGTGAGACACTGTATTTATTCAGGTGTGTGACTCAAGAAGAAGCGGAGAAAGCCTGCATGCCAAGAAGCCTCAAGCTGTCTCTGCTTGTATCCTTCATTCAACGTTCAAGAAGTGCAACGGTGCTTTTCGAAGCGTTACTCTGCCGAAGCAAAGCTGAAACAAAATGCAAAACGTGTGCATTTACTGCGTTTCTCACACGTGAACATGTCTCCACAAATTCACACATCAAGCTGTGGTTGCAGCGTTGTGGTTGCAGCACAGTGTCTACAGCTGCAGTGACCCCTCGATGACCCGAGTAAAAAAAATAAATAACTCTCATCAGCTACTGTTGGGTCGTGACTCAGACTTTCACAGGAAAGTAATGAAACGGTTGCATGTGTCAATGAAATCCCGAATATGAAAGTCAGTCAGCGGAGAGAACGGCGGCTTCTGTTCAAAGTTTGCAAAATGAAATTCTGTTCGACAATATTTACAAAGGGATAATGTGTACGAGGATAAAGATCTTTTCAAAGCCGCACTAATCAATTTTGCAATTAAAAATAGATTAGATTGTGTTTGTAACGTGAAAGAGGTCATTCTGTTCCCTTGAGTTCTGCTGAGCATTTTTAGCTCATTGTTTTTTTTAGAGCTTTTTTTTTTCTGTTGTGCTATCCTCGACTGAACCAAAGTCTTATTTCCATCACTGTGAACTACCTGCTCGGCACCAAACAGACACAGTTGGCAGCTAGTTGTTGAACAGGGTGTAGATTTTCCCAGCTGAAGTACCTGACAGAAGGTGGTGGAGACTCAAAACGGAGCTAAAAGAAGAGCTTCTACTGAGCTGGAATTAATTCAGAGGACAATAAATGAATCATAATGTTGCTCTGTATCTGCTAGATGCAAATATCTTTAGTCATATCAACTTAAAAAGGTAAATAATTGTCAGTATTTGATATTTACACTTACTCTACTGCTCCATCTGAACCAATTATTGCTCCTTTAAATACAGCTCACAGTGTACAAGTGACATTAACGCTATCCAGCTTAGTTATCTGAACAATTTAATGTGGTTACAGAAAGAACCAAATTAGAATCAATAAATGCTTTTGCCAAATGCACTGAAAATCAACAAGAAAACGCTTTGTTGCTGTGTGATAACATGGGACCAAACCATCTGATTAATCGCCCTGCAGCACACTGCGCTGCCGTTGGCCTTCAGAAGACGTTTTGACAGAAAACCCACGCTAGTAGCTGTTAATATGATCAGTGGCTGCACTCCTACTACTGTGCACGCTGACATGACTTACTCATACGCTCAGATTAAACTGAGACATTGTTAACTGTGTTATTTCTATGACTTTCCTGCTGTGGAAAGTCAAAAGCACCCATGTTTCCACATCACCTGACCTCCTGAGTCACCTCAACACCTGCTCCTATTTCCCTCAGCAGCTCCCATTACAAGACATTTACCTTCAACTGCCCGTATTTTATTTTCTGCCCCACAGCTACAGTGTTCCAACTTGGTTTCTTGAAGCTAGATTTTTTTTATTTTTTTTTAGATTTTGGCTCCTTGCTAATCTCTTTGGGTTTTGTTTGCCACTGCCGTCTGCTTACCTCTTCCTGACCTGTATCCTTTCATTGACAAAGCCTTTAAACCTGCTTTGATCCTGCTGCCGCTGCTGCAACCTGCTTGTTGATCTCCACTGAGAGAGGTGAGTAAAGGAAGAGCAAGTGAGAATGCCAAGTACAAGCCACCGGCAATTTGATCACACATTTTTCTGTTTCCTTGTACTTCTAGTGAAGCCGGTCAGTTTCTCACAGTTCATGTTGTGTTGCAACAAAGACGCAAACCCCTGCAGCTTCGAATACTGTATGGACTATGAATGCATAACAAAACCAGACATTTCTATCCCTGTGTTTACATCTCCCCATATGTTTCCAGTTTGCATGCTGAGAGCCATATCTGAGACCACCCTGGGATGATGTAATTATCCAAGACAGGATGTGCAGCAGAGGGGATCGTGGCCCAGGGGACTCGCAGTAATGTAATCACCTGACTGGAGTCATCATGGTGAGCTCTAAATACACTCTCACAGTTTGACAATATGATAAATATGCATCAATTTCTAAATGTATTAGAGCCCATCCTCCTCCTTTCTCCTGTGTGCTTTTGTTCAACAGACCAGCTAACAACATGATGCTTTTATTCTTTGGGGTATTGTCTGTAGTTTTTTTGTCACAACGAATTGGAAACTAAAATAACTGATCAATTTATTTTACCCAACAATATCAGTTTTATTCAATGATAGTTTTCTTGACATTTTGGTTTATTTTATTTAGTGCCACATTCATATATGTACAAATGAGTCTGAATTATGTCACAACACTTCCATGTGCAGAACAAGGCAACTGCATTCAGGCAGGCTGTGTTCTAAATATTGGTCCTATCCACTTAAAAGACTTTGTTGTTGTAGGTAAACAAGAAAGGGAAATGTTCACATGCCTTATCAGTATTTGGTGACCTTGAAAGATTTCTTACATTTTGATTTTTTTTTTTTTTTTCAAAGACTAACCTGATACAGTGTGACTATAGGATTAAAGAATGTGGCTTGTTTGTCGGAGCTCTAACAAAAAAATAAGTCATTTTCAAAAAGCTTTAACAAAGTTTTCAGGTTTTGTAAGAGAAAGAAAAAAATAAACATGTAAACCAATCAGCACAAAATCCACAACTGATCACAAATGATGGCAGATGTACTTATAAGAACTACGTTAGATGACCACAAACAGTTTGTAGTTAATAAGAAGGTTGCTTAGTTAATAATACAGTAGTCTGGTGCTAGTATAATGCATCATATAAACTGGAGTGAAAGGTGGTGAAAAGTGACAAAGTGCATTTACTTAAGAAATATCTTAGGTAGTAATTACTGGTACTTTACATGAGTGTTTTCATCTCACGTTTACTTCTGCTCCACCACACCTCAGAGCAAAATATTGCACTTCTTACTTCACTACATTTTTCTCTCAGCTCATGTTACTTTAGATTTTTGTGCATGAAACACATGAAGAGCTGATAAAATACATTTTGTTGTAAATCAGCCTACAAAATTTTTAACCCTATTCAGGACTTTCATGCTGCTATATGTAGAAGTGTCCATTGGACCCCAAGAAAGAAAATGTGAAAAATATTTGTTGTATTCATTACAGACTTTTATACTATGTTAAATACATTTTCTGATAAGTTGACATATTTTTGGTTCCAAATGCATGACAAATGTCGATCTTTTGATATTTAAGAAAAAAAAATTGTTAAAAAACAACAACAAAAAACAACACCTGTCACCTAAACCAAATGGCCTGGGGTCCAAAAGACCCCAAAAGTCCTGAATAGGGTTAATACAAGTACAAGTAAAATGAGTAGTTACTTAATCAATTAGTCAGTTGACAGACAATTAACAACTATTTTCATAATCAGAGTAGTTGTGTTGTTATTTTCAGACTGTATACAAACACAACAACCAGTTGATTTATGGGAGGGGAAAATGTCAGCAGGTTAATTCATAATGAAAATAATCCCTATAGTTGCATTTGGATATGAAATAGTTCAAAATGAGCTTCAAGTCAACCAAGTAGAACAATAAAATCCTGCTTTTACATGAATGCAAGAGTAACAATGATCTAGTGATAGATGATATGATAACATAACAGCAATTAGGGGCCACTTTTCTGTGCTTTTACTTTTCAAGGGTCATTTTTAAATAACTTTTTGTGATTATACATACTTTTACCTAAGCAACATTTAAACTGCAGGACTTAAACAGTATTTTTATTTTTATTTTTTTACTTTACTGCACTAATCTGCGTTAAGATGTTTTATATGAAAAAGACAAAACAGTGATTTTGCACCCAAAGGTTTAATGAAATCCGTTTTCAAAGCGAAGTGATTTAAGAAGCACAGATCAAAATGAAACTTTAAATGTGTGATTCTGTGTGTTTGTGGAGTCCAGGGGCCTCCAGGGGCCCCTCTGACTTTAACTGGCAGTCTGCGCCTTTTAGGTGACGGCGGATCGTGTAACATGAGTCGGGATGAAAACTGCTTGCTGGATCCGGCTGCCAGTCCAGATGCTGTTCGCCAAAGAGAGAGAGGAGGTGCATGATGGATCCCGTCCCACTGCTGCTCATCATAGTCGCGTCCGTGCCGCTGAGCCCGGCAGTCTACACCGGGCCCCTGCAGCCGGAGATCTCCAACGGCACCTTCCATCACTTCTTCGTGCCGGACGGAGACTACGACGAGACGGAGGACCCCGAGCAGTGCCAGATGCTGTTTCGATTCTCGGACGTGTATCCCTGCGGAGCCAACGAGGACAGCGACTCGGTGGTGCGCGACGACTTCGTCATCACCAAGCTGCAGGCGGAGGACGCGGCGCGCCTGTTGGAGAGCATCGGCCGGACCGTTGCGCACGACCTGGACGGGGAGGACAGCTACGGGAAGTTCCTCCAGCGGGAGATCAGCCAGATCAGCGAGGCCTTTTCCAATGTGGACAAGTCTCTGCTGGAGCTGGAGGTGAAGTTTAAACAGAGTCAGGAGACGGAGCTGAGAGAGGAGCAGCAGCTGAACGGCAACGTGGTGAAACAAGTGAGCGACATCAGGGGCGCGCTGAGGGAAACCACCGACATCTACCAGGGACTGAAGGACAAACACGAGCTGCTGTCCCTCATCATCCGCAGTCATGGGACCAGACTGAGCCGCCTGAAGACTGAGTATCTCAATGTGGGCTCTTAGTGGACTTATTGCAGCTTAATGTGAGAGTGTGTGTGAGAGGAAGTCAGAGGAGCCTCCAGTTTCAACAAGTGGAAAGTTCACTGTGGCTTATGAGTATCCTCCTTAAGTATCTGAAATCCCCTGACCTCCGGTTAGTCCCATTCTTTGGAGCTGTGTCACTGAAGGGGCTCAAACACAAATATCAACACATTCCTCTGAGTCAGGAGGGAATAAAGGAAACGTGAGCATAAATTACATCTGGAGGAGCTCTGTGGTGCCACATCTGAGAGGAACGGCTCAGAAGACAGCCCAGTATGAAAATAAATGCCCTCTTTTTGGATTTATTGTCTCCCACATCAGTAAAAATGACCAGTTTGTAAGATATAAACTACAATTTTAGGTTATTCTAACTGTTTTAATAAATATTTGGTACTTATTTCCTCTCTTTATCCTCCTCTGTCTTTTCTTTTTCACACTTTCTCCTGAGACATACGCACAAAGTCACAGTGTGTCGTATTGTCAAATCCTCCTCCATCCTTTTAAGTCTGAGCTCCGCGTAAACAGTGAAAACCTCTACAATCTTCACTTCTGATTCTCGGCAGTAAAAAAAGTGACCCTGCTCCTCCTCGTCTGCCAGGTCTTTACGTCACCGTGTTTGTTGTTGGCACTACAAGTGGCAGACTCGACTGTCCCTTGAAGTGGCCCTGGTTAATTGGCGTTTGAAGTCTGTCACTGCCTCCCACTTCCATCTGGAAGTCATCTACTCGAGTATGAAATATGTTTGTGCAAAGGCAGCGATTGTCGTCATTATCTGCTCTTTCGTCTGTCACATCCTATAGAGATTGCGTTTGATATGAAATGACATTCTCAGCTCTTTCAGCTTGTTGTTTTACTTTAAGTAGACCTATTATCGGCCTGCTGGTATTTCTGTGAAAACGCTCCTGTTTTGCTCCTCAGCTGCTGATATACATCATCTTATTTCAGAGTTTTCTGGGGAAAAAAGTTGTTTTGAATTCCTGAAAAAGGCATTAACTTTGCCCTCCAGGGTCACACACACACAAACAGTCAGGCTGTTTTAATTTGCAGTGCCCTGAATTTAATATTTTGAATTCCTCCGGTAGTAATCTGTCTATTTTCTGTCTTTAACTACCATTTAAAAGGCTCTTGTTCCAGCCAACGTCTGCAACAACCACAAAATAAATGCCATACGCATGCCCACTTTTTTTTTTCTTTCTTTTTTTTTTTACAGAGATAATGTCTCTGCAGATGTGAAGGAGCCATGGGCGCAACTGGGTGTGATTTCCTCTGTCTGGTTTTCCTCACAGTCCGGCTTCCCCTGAGGGACCCCTTTTTAAAAACAGCTCTCTGTAGCTCAGCACAGCGCAGGCCAACCCCGTCAAAAACCCCGAGCGGCAGGAGCTCCATGTGCACAGAAACCCTATATGTCTGCGAGGCTCTTAATTTCCAGGGGCACAGCACAGGGCTCGCAGGATTTGATTAAAAGATTTGGTTAAAATTTCCACTGTAGAAGAAAAGGTAGAGCGAGTCGCAAGAGACGCTCAGAAGAAATCCACCCATCATATTTAATTTGTCTTCTTTGGCTCAAATCATTAATTCCACCTATAGAAAAATATGCTTTCTCTGCAGTTTGGATTCAGGTCCCTGATGCTTAGAAGCACAAAGGCCTGCTGTTGGAAGAATGTATTCTCCTCACTGACGTATCTTGAGGACAAACAAAGAAAGGTCAGGAATGCAGAGCGGAGTTGACCTGAGAAAACTCTGACCCTTCAGCACAAAGCCCCAAAACGACTTGGCTCTATAGTGTTGTTGTAAGAAACATGAGAGCTGCTAAAGACTACATCTGCTACTAATCCTGCTGTTATTATCACTGCAGTGAACCCTGTAGTACAACTATTACTTCTACTAATAGTTTTACCATCATCCAGCTACATCTGATACATTTTCATTTAGGTGCCCTTGTTTGAGGAAAATACAGAGACTGGTCATAGTTCAACTCCATGACGACTAAGCTGTGAGAGGAGCTGCATGTCAAGTGGAAAAATTCCTTCTGAGCAAAGTCTGTCTTCTGATGAAGACCATGGGATGTGGTTGAAAGTTAAAAACCTCACAAGTTACCCTACGATTAGTTTGTCAGTCTGTTCTTTTGAAGGCAAAGAAAAGCTTTTGTGTAGAATAAATGTACATATTTAAGAAAAGTTACCAACATAAGAAGACAACGCAGTGTAATGTTTACACTATAATACACCATCAGAACTTATTAGGCTGTTAGTGTTTATAATTCTGTGTTGATCTGAATTAATTAAAATGTCGTGAGGTATAAGACAGCATTCAATGGAAATACTCAAGCAAACCTTATAATTGTACTTAAGTGCAAACCTTTAGTAGATGTACCTGCTCTATATATACAGTCGTCCTCAAATGTATTCATAACCTCCCATTAAAGAATGAAAAGACAGCTGTCACTGAAATAAGCTGAAATTAACAAAAATAATAAATAAAAAAATTTATGAAAATCATGACATTGCTTTTGAATTATGGTTCAACAGAAATATATATTTTTTTAAAAAACAACAAAAAAACAAGCAAACAAGCATGATGGGACCTGTAAACTAATATTTTGTTGAACAACCCTTTGAGACAATCACTGCAATCAAGTATTTTCTGTAACTCTCAATCAGACTTTTGCACCTGTTGACAGATATTTTGATTGTGGCTCACTGCTCATCAGCAAAGTGTCTAATTTGTCCAGGACAGTGTTTTTTGTTAGTTTGTTTGTTTTTCTTAATTATACTTTTTAACCACAATTCAAAAGCAATATCTTAGTTCACTAAATTATAATTTAGCAAATTTTTGTTTATTATTACTTTTTTCAGTTTCTTGTTATGTGAGTGACGATTGTGAATTTTGCTTTTTCTTTAATGGCAGAGTATGAATACATTTGAGGACGACTGTACGACTGAACAAAAATATCAACGCAGAGAAAACTTACACAAAAGATTAGATTTCATTTCAGTTTTTTTTTAGTTTAAAAAAGGGTTTAAAGGTGCTTGAGCTGTTCGACTGGTGGGAGTTAATCCACATCCAAGTTAATGGACACTGATCAGACAGAGAGACCAGCACACAGACACTCCTTTGACCAGCAACTATAAAGGGCCACCCCAAAACGCAGCTTTATTCAAATGACTCGATGCCACAGACGACAAGAGAAAGACGAGAACGGACTGTTAGATGCTGACATGTCAATCAGGGCCGTAAACAGGCACTTTAACGTCTCCATCATTTGTCATCTAAGATATAATTTCAGACAGCATGACATGACAATCTGCCACATGATGCTCTGGATGTCCGACAATGTGATCCTGTCCCCCAAAATGTCCACCAACTTCACCGAGAGTGTCGGTAGGAGTGGGACAACATCTCACAAGCAGCAGCGTCAACCTCGTCCAGCATAGTGACCACACTCATGATGTCCACTCTGTTGTAGAAATGCTGTGTGTGGAACAACAGACACTTATTATAATGTTAAAGGAATGTATAGAATAGAAGAAAATACCTTTCTATTTAAATTCAGTAGATGTATATGCACCTCTTTACCTCACCACATTTATCTGGCCATAAAAAGTCACTTCTTTTTTTCCAACCATGCAGACTGTGGTTCGACATGCAAAACACAGTCTGAGGTCATGAAATGTAATGCACTTATAGACTATAAACCATCCAGGAGCATGTGCAGTAATTAGACCACCTACAGCATTGAATGGCTTTTTAATGATGTGGGCACATATAGGAAATGTAGGTTTTCTCTCTTTAAACACACAGCGCTTTGTATCACCGTTGCCAGAGGGTGGAACACTGCAAATAGAGCCATTCTTCACAGTGAAGCATTGATATGTAAACACATTTTTACAGCAAAAAAGTTTCGTTTTTATATAAAATTGATAGATTTTTCTACAGTGGAACTGGTAAAGAAAAACTCAACGACGATGAAATACTGCTGCTGGACTACACTAACACAATATAACTGTTTAATCCCAAATGTGCTCATCTTTCAGCTTGTCAGAAAGTGCACATAATTTCATAACAGAATGCACTTTCTGCATTTATAATATACAGCAAAGCATATCACCATCTAATGTTTGCTGATGAAAACATCGTCTCCAGTTTGGTTTTAACCAGCAGCAGGGATTTCTTTCAAAACTTCAGCTGCATAATAACTCTGTGAAGATAATAAACACAATTTGAGTAATACAATAGAAGAGAGGAGGCGCAAAAGGAGCAGAGAAATTGCAGGAAATGAGCGAAACCGGCATTTGAATGAGATGTCAGAACGATTTAATTCCTCATAAACGTTGTGGCGAACTAATTACAGCTCACAGTAGCTGTATATGTGTTGTTAATGGAGTCAAACTCAATATAATCAATCAGAAAGAAGTGTGCAGCTGTCAGCATTTCTAAAGCACGTGATCGGAGAGAGTTCTCTGGATTTCATGTCTGATTTTATGCCATTGATGTTTTTAAATGGAGTTTTATTTCTCTATAACGCACGGCATAGAATGACTTCACTCTCTGTGTTCTATTTTATTTGGATTGATTTATTTTCGTCCGTTTTGTCACTCAGCTCTGGTCACTGACTCACGCTTTGACCACTCACATTTGCACATAGAAGTGTTCAGAAGTGGTTGCATAAAACGGAGGCCTGCACACAGCTCCTCGTAACGCAGCAGAATTACATCCAGTTAAAATAATGTCGTAAAAACTTTGGACTCCATTAGCAGACCTCTCTGCCGGCAGACGGACCGGCGAACACACGTCACAAAAGACGACCACAGAGACTTTTATGTGTCTATTCGGTTTGTTACACAGGAGGGCAAAAATAGTTTTGCATGGCTGTTTTATTTTTCAAAAATATTTTGATGGGGGTAAGACCTCAAGAACAACAAAACATTTCCCTCAAACACAGTCTGGTCTTAATGCTCGTATTTTTTCCTTGAATAAACACAAATGCATCTGCATACATACAATTCAAAAAGTACATGTACATATCTTGTTTTGAACGGGTACATAATGATACACAGTTGCCCTTTTGAAATGTGACGGTACACATCCATGGTTTGATCTTCAATACAGATTTCAAAGTTGTGCTATTGATTTTCTGCCAGTGTTTCTCTTTTTTTTTCTTCTTCTTCTTCTCAAACTAGCAGATTTTACAGGAAGAAATTATATTCTCCTCTTGAAGAGCAAGCAATGACACTGAAGAGTTCATTCATAAAGAGGGACGGGAAAAAAAGCACCAGAGGAACTGAAAATCGTCTTCAGCCAAATGTCACCTCTTTATCATTTTCATGTGAGGGAGAGCCAGTGTTCTGTGCTTTCTTTGTGCCGAGCTGTGTGAAGGCTCTCCATCCCTCTCTCCCTCCCTCCCTCTCTATCTCTGCTCTGAGTCCCTGGGTGAAAGTGTCTCTGGAACAGGGCTCGTCACTGTTTCAGGATGAGACAGGTGTCTGTTAGATGTGTCACACACAGCCGTTCTCCTGTCTGGGCTTGTGCACCACGGGGGTCTGTGGAGGGTACAGGGAGGGAGCCAGCGTGCACAGGAAACCAGCCAGCAGCGTGAGGCCCAGTCCGCCCCACGCACAGAACATGGACCAGCCGTAGCCGTGGCTGATGTCCTCCGGTATCCCGAACATGTAGCGAGGATAGCGAGACAGTTCAAAGTTGATCCCGGCCACACATGTGCAAAGGGAGATTATGCAGCATGTCCCTGCCAGAGAGCCAGAACAGAGCCAGTGAGGCACACAGCAAAAAAAAAAAAAAGCATTTCCATCCCCCTTGTGATGCATCATTACAGCAATTCTGATTAACGCGGACCACACTGCCCCCCTGTGGCCAGCCAGGGTAGTGCTCTTTTACGTAAAGTGCATCTTACCTCCCATGAGGAAGAGAAGTCCGGCGACATACTGCATCAGATCATGCTCCTGACAGCAGCCCAGCACCCCAATGATCCATCCGAACAGGATGATGGATATGGCCATGCCTATGAAGCTGGCAGTCATCCTCTGCAGGTCTGTAAAAAAAAAAAAAAAACCACACACACAAGGAGACAGTGTTAGTTGGGGCCCTGCCTGGTTTCTCTGCATTAATTCATGAGATGGACGAGAGAAAATAAATAAATAAATAAACAAATCTGGCAACTCACGGAGTGCGTGCCACTCATCCTGCCTTATTGTCTTGGTCAGATTGATTGGCAGGTTTCTGGGGAGCGCTGATGATGAGTAGTAGTATTTTATTGGTGTGCAGCGCGGAACCAATCCTGTGGATGTAAACAACACAAAAGAGGATGTCTCACGTTAGCTCTGAGATTAGATGGAGAGGATATCACAAGGCTCTCTGCTGCCACCCCCTCCCAAAAAAACAAAAAGGCACCCAATCCCCCCCTCCCTCCCCTCCACCCTCCTTCATTTCCTCTCCACCACCACCCACCCATCCACCCACACCATTGTGGAGTAGCTTATTGTACGCATCTCCAGGCTTCTGTTACTACAGCTCGCCCTTTAGTGCTGGCAGAGAGAGAAGAAAAAAAAACAAAAAGCACACAGCATTGCATTGTAACTGTACTCCGTGTTATACTGCGTAGGCCTTCAGGGTCTGTGCGCAGCATCAGCACCTTGGGTAGCGCATTCGTGCACAAAGTATTTACTGACAGCGCCTCACACACACACACACACACACACACAGAGAGAGAGAAACCCACAACAAATACATTATAACACATGAGCAAACCTTTAAAGATTAAATCCTCCGTCTCCAAGTCAAATCCCTCCCGGTGGCACTTTCTCCACAGTCCGGTGATGGTGGAGTTGTACTGCCGACTGCAGAGGGACTCCATGGCCGGGGCAGGATCCAAGAAGTGCCGCTTAGCCCGCAGCAGCATCCCGCCGCCGCCGCCGCCGACGCCGGAGCTCGTCCTCTCCACGGTCTTTTCTTTGGGCAGCATGCGGAGCGGCAGGTTGTTGTTGGAGATGTAGATGTAGCCGGGGTCGTTTCTTTTGTTTGAGTAATTCTTGCAGCGCTGCCGGTGCCTCCTCGCGTCGGTCTCGTACCAGTTGTCAGTGCTGATCGCCACCGCTATCAGTCCCAACGCGCAAAACGCCAAAAACAGACCCGCCACGGTTAAAGTCCTCATAGCAGCCATGTTCCATGCGTCTCTCGGCTCGGTGCCGTGATGTTTCCACGGGACAGCAGGACTCCGCTCCTGGCTGCTGCTGCTGCTGGTGGTGCTGATGCTGCTGATGCTTCTGCTGCTGTCAGTGTCTGAGGTGTGGAGCAAATTCAGTAATACAGAGCAATCTGAAATGCGGATAAATCACCGAAGCCCCCATTTCTTTAATTTGTCAGCCATCTCCGATTAGAGCCAAATTCTTCTAGTGGGGTGGAGGGGGGGAGGATCAATAAATTCGGGGCCTCGATGAGCTATTTTGGTTGTCTCCTCTAATGCCTCTGAACTCAGTCTAGCCTAGATACTGGACAATCCAACATTTCTGTCCAGTAGATGGAGACAGAGCAAATATTTGGAAGCACAACAAGCCCCAGAGCTGCACGTCCTGCACTGAAGGAAAACACTGCCACAGTCTGCACAAGTCAGACAAGAGGAATACCCTGCCTTTGTCTTTTTTCATCCACTACCTCGTGTATCATTTCATCTGCTGTTGTCTAAAGTGAGGACTTAAGAAACACCACATTGAGCTCCACAAAGGGCCTCAGTTTTTTCTCTCAGTTGCATCACATCCAACAGATTGCTTCTGGTAAATTTCCATCCCAGCAAACACATCAGAAATATTGCAGAACACTGTTTGGGTCATTGTATTGTTTTGAGGGGAAGTAATAAAAACTTATACGCATAACAAAATGTAACGACATTTGTCCCACAGTGTATGTTTGTGTCTGGACTTCTTGCACAATTTTGCACAAACAAGCAACAAACAAGCCACAGTGACTCTGTCCACGTCGGTCGTGTTTTCACTGGTTTCATTCTCATAATCATAACTTCCTCTATTATAAACCATGATCCCAAAGTAAAAGAGGAACAAACCCCAGTTCCAAACTTCACTTTTGGTTTCTGCTCCTGTGTGCAGCAACTCTAAAATTTCCTACATGAAGTTGTTGTGATTTAAAAAAAAATGTGAATCAGATTTTTCCTCCACAGTTTTCAACCAAATTAAACAAATTACCGGTGTTATTATATTTGGATTTTGTTCTGTGATAGGAAGGAGTGAAGGATCAGAGTTAATGTCACTGTAATCACATCACAGCATCACTCGGGCTGATGAGAGTCGAAGCACACGAGGGGCTCGGTGCTTTGTGTGTGTGATGACCGTCCACTCTCGGGGCAACTGCTTTAACATCCTGCACAAATATCCGTAGATGTTTTACACGTGGCTCAAATGAACACAAAAACATATTTTCATGTACGATTTAGAGAATCCTCCCAAACATGCAGGAAACAAGTGTGAATATGACACTCGGCCATCAGGAACTAGCTGATTGCTTGAATTTGACATGTGGATGATGTGAACGTCGACTGCATATAGTCCAGCTTGTTTCTCACTTTCAGTTCCCATTTGCGTGTCGAAGCCGGTGCTGGGCGACGTTGCGTGTTTTTCAGTGAAGAAATAGGAAAAAGTTGACTTTTGTCACAAGCTTCAAGAACCACGAAGCTCATGCTGCCTTGTTTACATGATGGACGGCTTCGTCATATCGTCTGTAAGTTATTCTTTTTGGTTTTTACATCGCAGAACGAGTCTTTGACTATAGTTTGTTAGACAGATTAGAACATTTAACTGTTCATTCTGTGTGTTTCTATAAGTTATATCTACATTTAAATGCTGTTATCTTGAACACGGTTAAACTTTAGGATGTTGGGAATTGAATTTATTGATTATGTACATGAGAGAAGAAGAGTTTTGTTTGTGTTTAACAAGAATCATGTTTGGTGTGTTACTTTATTCTGTTTATTTCTCTGTTTTTCTAAGAGATTTTCTGTTTTACATATTACAAAGCAGTTCTAGAGTTGAGAACTAATGGTCATATTAGACTTCACTTTGGCCCAGATAGAGATATTCAAACTTCATCTAATCTTTCCCTCCCAAAGGCTTCAGAGGAAATTATTCCAGGCGAGCCAGAGACTTATCGCCCTCCGGTAGAGCTGTACCCCTACCTCAATACTATGGGGGAGATTTATGAAGGTGAGGAGACTGGATGTGCCCGCTTTGAAAAAAAGAAATAAAAAAATCCTAACACAGCCAGGTGCTTAAACTTATGGAACTTTCCAGACCATAGATGGACCTTCCACTCTGAGCGAGTCCAGCCATCAGAGTTTGAGAATTCCCCCGTGAATCATCTCACAGAGCTGCAGGCCGTGTCTCCTCAGCAGCTGATACAGCCCTACAGATACGAGTCTCTGCCCCTTCACCTGGACCCTCCGCTCGCCCCTCTCTCGGTGTCACCGCAAGTAAGTCAGCGTGTGGAAGTTTATGGGTTTGGAAAGTCTTAGCACATGTGATGGAAATTTCGGCATGCAAGTGCCCTGGCAAGGAAGTGACTGATAATGATTACATCCCCCCGTTAAACACATCATTAAATCTAAAACAGTGTCGGTTTTGACAGTGAATTTATTAATAGCACGCGGCAGTGATGTTTTGCACTGACATTATATCAGCTGTTACTACAGCAGTGATTCACATAAGTCTGTTTGCTCACAGAGAGATGACACATTTACTCGACGCAAGTGTGCGGATTTTGAGCATGAAAGGCCACTCACTGGAAAAACTAAGTCTCCGTTGATTCTAATCACTTTCGGGCGAGCTTGACACTGATTTGACACTGTGGGTTGTTTTTTTTTTTACATTTTAAGAGAAAATGAAAGCAAATTAGTTGACTTTACTTCACTTGACTTGAAATTTAAATGTTAATTAGGGCTGTCGGTTATGATTATTTTCATTAAAGTTGCCTCCTCTAATAATCCTTTCGCCCATGCAATGTCAGAAAGCTATGAACAATTCCCAACATGATTTTTCAGAACCCAAGAAACATCACAAAAGACAAAGGAAATCAGCAAAAATTCACAATTAAGAAGCTAAAATCTAAGAATTCTGGCTATTTTTTGTTACAAATTAGATGTTAAAATTTGTTGGCAATGAGTATTGTTTTTTGAAAGAGTACTAAATCATTCCATTCTAATGTTAATATACATAAATGTTCGGTTTCAATCGAGTTTCATTTATATAGCACCAATTCATCACATAAGTAATCTCAGGAAATCCACACAGCGAGGTCAAGACCTTAAAATATTACATTATAGACAGAAGCCCAACAAATCCAAGGATTCCCTTTGAGCAGCTCCTGTGTGGATATGTGAGCTCCAGAATTTAATACCATGGGATGTGTGTCTTTAGAATCAATTTATTGCAGCCTCCACAATGAAAACACACTATTTTCAGGAATTACTCAAAAGAAAACATGAGGGATTTAGAGCTTTTGTGAAGTCTTTTTTTTTTTTTTTTAATGCAATTTCATCTTCACAAATGCAGAACATGATGTGGACAGTCTGGGATATTTTCACTGAAATGTCATCTGCACCACGTGGTGCTGCTGAGCACTGAATTCTATTTTGGCCAAGCAACTTCCTCTTTTAATACAATGGCAGTGTTTAAAATGTCAGACGGTGAATAATTGCAAAACAGAAAATCGCAGCTCTGTGACTTCTGTATGTAAACTCCATGTATGATGTGCTTTACATTTCCCGCACAGATGCCATATTTCAGCTACCCGTATCAGCCGTCATCCTCGCCTGGAAATTGCTATTCAGAGGAGGACAGAAGAGGAATCATTCCCCTCCTCGAGGTATCAGAGGGGGAGGAAGAATTTGAGGACCACAACCACTCTTCCTTCAGGAAAGACACTAGTGAGTACTTGAGATACAAATTTCTGTTTTTTTGTTGTTGTTGTTTTTTTAATGAACATTAATACTGCAAACCTGCATAAATTAACAAAAATTGCTCCAACAAATATATTTTCCAGGCAACAAGAGAAAAATCCGCCTGTACCAGTTTCTCCTGGACTTGCTACGAAATGGTGACATGAGTGACAGTATCTGGTGGGTGGATCAGGACAAGGGCATCTTCCAGTTCTCCACAAAACACAAAGAAGCTCTGGCAAGCCACTGGGGTGTCCAGAAAGGAAACCGCAAAAAAATGACCTACCAAAAAATGGCTCGAGCTTTGAGGAACTATGGTAAAACTGGAGAGATTAAAAAAGTAAAGAAGAAGCTAACCTACCAGTTCAGTGAGGAAGTGCTGAGAAACCACTATTTATGTCCGTATCCTCGCTGATGAGAGAACAGAGGCTGTCTTTATCATGCTGAAATCACGAAACTAACCCAAATTCTGTTTTGCCTGTATATTTGTAATTTCACTGTTTTACTTCCGAGTTTCGATACGTATTTATTTGTAATGCCAGTGTGTTTCTTCCTGCAAAATTCTATATAAACTGCTTATTTCAGACTCAGACTAAGTTTGTCTTTGTTTGTGTACAAGAATTAGAGAATAATTAAAGATCAGGGACTGCTGACTGCCCCACAAATGATCTGTAAAGATTTGAGTGATAGATAGATAGATAGATAGATAGATAGATAGATAGATAGATAGATAGATAGATAGATAGATAGATAGATAGATTTAGTAATGTCAGTCCCAAAAGAATGGTTGCTAAAATGTGAACTCATAACTGACATTAAAATAAACACTGGTCTTGAGACTCACTGATCAGATAACACCTCATACTGATCAACTTCAGACCAGCACTGCATCAGAGTCAGCCACATTATTACACCATTTAAAAAAAAGTGTATCTGGAACATCAAAATAATCAAACTAAAACACCTTACTGCTATCTGACCCCAAATCATGAATATAAACTGGCAGAATATCCTTTAACTGTCAGAGATGCAAAGCAGAGGCGGATCCTGACCAAATACAGACCACAGTGAAGCCAGTGAGGGAGGATGACACATATTCGTGCCAGCAAAGCATACTGAACTGAAAAAGGAGGAACAATGAACCCTTGTGGATGACACATCAAGGGGTGTTGAAGACATTTGTGCGTGCGTGTCCTGCTTCAGTGTTCATCATAGCTTTTTGGGGTTTTTTTGTCAGATGTATTGTTGAATACATATACCCAATGTTTTACATGATGGTGAAAAATTATATATTATTATTATTATTATGGTGCTATGATTAGTTTTGTGACGAATTCCCCACCTGCACTGAAAACTGTTTGAGTCAAGCAGGAAATTAATTAAATTTTTAAAAAAAACAAACAAAAAAAAAAACCTCGGTGACATACTGTTAAACACATTCAGTGAAAACCTGGTGGGTTACCTGGGTAATGTTGTAGTCGTTACAGAAACATTGAACAGAATTTAAACTTCTCAAATCCATGTTTCTTTCGGGGAAACGGGTCAGCCTTTGTCTCAGCTGAAGCTGGTGCTGTCCCCGCCTTAAATAAACAGTTTACCGAGACAAGAAAAGACGCGGCGCTTCCTGTGACGTCTATTTAATCAGCCAATCAGAGCGCAGACGTTGTTTCGGTGCAAATTTCAAACGTAGTCGACAAACGGACGGAAAGCAGGACAAGAAGAGGAGCACCGGGACCGAACCAGACCGCTCCTTACCTGGGAACACAGCCCGGGCGTCAAAGAAGATTGCTTTTTAATACGTTTCAGTTGTCTGAACAACATGAGAGTGAGGTTCGTACTAAATAAATTAATTAACTTGTTTAATTTGTGTATTTCGTTAGCATACTTCCTGATTAGCCTGTTGCACACCGTTAGTATGTTCGGGCCGAGTCGTCGTCTGTGTTTGTTGCAATAACTTTTTTGAGTAATTCTGATTTTTTATTTTTTTTGTTTAGGTTTTGGTTTTGTTAGTAACCTGCGCCTTATGACATTTATTAGACGTTACATCTAAAGTTGCATCCACAGTTTAGCTGCCTCTGGCAGCTAGCTAACATTAGCTTGATCCGTCGACGAGCGGGTTGTAGCATCTAACGTTAGCTTTTGGCTACTAACAGAATTTGCTACAAGGGCTGGACAATTATTAATGTCAAATCGAAATGAAATGAGCAAATTGCAAAGGCTCCAATATAGTATATATGGTATACAGCACGTCTGACTCAGGTTTTGACCTGTTGAGTCAATGGCTTTTCTCCTTGACAGCCACCCTTTGATGGTATTTAACATGGTGATACTCCATCACATGTTTTAAAGCTATTACACAGTCTTTTGAAAGTCCTATTGCAAAAAAAGGCACCAGGATTTCCCTTAATCATCCAGCCCTAGTTGATTTTAAGTTCTTTCATACTTTGCTGATTATACTAATGTTAGGTGTTTCACTCCCAGAACACTAACCATCTTGATCACTTGTTTTCCTCCAGTGAAGTCCACGCAGCAGAGTCTGTTGCCTACATGAACAGGGCAATGGTCAGGCTGCAGGATATCTGGGATGAAATTGGGATTCCCGAAGAGCAGCGTGTGCAGAGAACCAATGATGTTAACAAGCACATTAAAGTAAGTCCCACATCAAGGAACAGTACTCTGAACAAAAATATGAATGAAAATGTTCTTCTTTTCATACTTTAAAGTTCAATCTTATTGCTATGGGTAGAAAAGGATTCAATTTAGCCAGTCGTGCACTAAAGGTTTTCAAGCTCTTCATCTGGTGGTAAATTCTCCACCACTAAGTTATTCCACGCCCTACTCAGCTGTGGCATTAAAAGACAGTGATCAAATGGTGTGACCAGTACACACACTCCTTTGACCCGTGACTATGAAAGGCCACCTTAAAGTGCAGCTTTATTCAAGTGACACGACACGACAGATCAGTGAGAAAGACAAGAACAGGCTGTTGGCCTGCTGCATGTCAGATAGGGCTGAAGCCAGGTACTTAAACAAACCCTACATTTGTTGTCTTATTGTTTCAGACAGCATAGCAAATAATGCATATAGTTCAATAAAATATTACACGCCAAACTTATATTTTTGTTCGGTATAATTAGAGTCACAGAAAACTGACCTAACAAGCCATTTTCCTTGCCCACAGGGTTTGCTGGACCTCATGATTGCTGAAGAAGAAGGCCTCAAAAAACGATTACTGACAAGCATAGAGTCTTGTCGTGAAGAACTTAACCTATTGTGCGCTGAACTTCAGCTGCCCCCCTTTGAGGTACAGTCTTATTTAAAAAGGGTGTAGTTGTTTCTTTGTTCATGTCTAGAAAATCCTAATGTGTTGGGGCTCACTTCTTGGCTTTGTTTGCAGGAGGAGGACGGCTGCACCATGTTGCAGATGGAGAAAAACAGCCGCACACGTCTAGAGGTCATGATGGAGCACAAGAAGCAAAGAATGGAAGAGCTTAAAGGCTTCACTGTCAAAGACCGCGAGCTGTGTGATATTATGTGCACTACACCCTTCAGCATTGACCACAACGCCGTTCCATCACTGAAGCAACTGGAAACCTATCGTGCCTACCTGGATGATCTGACCAAAGAAAAGGTGTTACTCACACTCTGCTTTCGTAACTGCTTCTTGCATTTTGTTATTGGGTTTGTAACCAGTCTTACCATTTCAGGAGCGTCGTCATGATGAGTTTGTGAGCATCAGAAAGGAGATCATTGTATACATGGATGATCTGGAGCAACAACCAGAGACCAGTTTTGAAACGGATGTGATGTGTGAGGATGAGGAGGAATTTTGCCTATCAAATGACAACATTGCAGCTCTGAAACTGCTCCTCAGTCAGGTGAGTTTTTGACATTCGCCTCAAGATGTTTGCTAGTCTGCAGTATTGTGTGTACATGTGATATCAAATTTGGTGTATGATTTGTCCTCTTCCAGTTACAAGAGCGCAAGGCTGCAAATGAACTCCGTTGCCTAGGTTTCCGTACTAAGATCCAGGAGTTGTGGGAAAGGCTTCGTATTCCACAAGAGGACAGGGATGCCTTCGCAGAGCATATGGAAAAGTCAAAGAAGAAAAACATTGAGGCAGTAAGAAATTGACCTCATGTGGTCATTTACAATAATGATAAATGATTTAAGATAATGGAGTCGTGTTTCACCAAGCATCTCTAACTCCTCCATATGAATTTGTAATGCTGTGCATTGTGTATTTCCAGCTCCAGGTTGAGGTCCAGCGTCTAGAGGTGCTGAAGATGCAGAGCATGAAAAGTGTCGTTGAATCCATCAGAGCTGAGATCACCCTTCTGTGGGAGAAATGCTTCTACAGCCAGGAACAGCAGGAAGCCTTTGTTCCATATCATGACGGTGATTAGCTGATGTTTCATGAAAACTCCCTTACACTGAATCTAAGCAACACATGCCACAAAAGGAATGGTGGTCTCAATGCACGTTTTCCTTGCACAGACGATTTCACCGAAGAGCTTCTCAACCTGCACGAGGCTGAGGTCAGCATCCTGAAGAAGTATTACGAGGGCCACCAAGAACTCTTTGAAGGAGTTACAAAATGGAAAGAGAACTGGACCCTGTACTTGGAACTTGATGTAAGTATTATCCTCCTTAGTGTAGCGTGGATGCTTTTAAAGCTAAGTTCTCTCGGTATGGTAAGGTGATCCATATGTGCTTCCCATTTCAGAAAAAGGCTAATGACCCCGCACGGTTCAACAACAGAGGTGGGAACCTTCTGAAAGAAGAGAAGCAGAGAAGTGACCTGCAAAAAAGTTTGCCTAAGGTAAGGAAATATTGATGTTTTCTGTTTATCCGGTAAATATGTAAACATGATTATATTGTTAGCAGATGTCTGCCAGTAGGAGAAGCATGAGTTTTACATGAATTGGCACTGAATCTGATGTGGGGATGTTAAAACATTACCTTAGTGTGTAGTTTTCGTATTTGATTGTTGCGCAGCAGAGCTTGACAAAGACATTTTAGAAAACTGGACTGTAATGTTGTCTGACAGTCAATTGTCAATCTGTTAATATGGCAACAAGGTCAAATAAATGTTTTGTTTGTTTCAGCTGGAGAAGACTCTGAAAGCCCAAATTGATGCTTGGGAAGAGCAACACAGCAAGGAGTTCCTGGTGAATGGACAGAAATTTCTTGAGTATGTGCAGCAACAGTGGGACCACCACCACAGTGAAAAGGAGAAAGAGAAGCTGGAACGGGTATGTTATTGTTTCTGGAGTTTTGTTTTGTTTTTTCCATTTTTTATTTTTTTATTTTTTAAACTGCACCTTGCATTTCCCTGTGACAGAAATACGAATATTTTACATCCTTTTTTGTGTGTAAACAGCAAATGAAGAAAACGAAGCAGACGCAGGAGGATATGTTGTATGGGACGGTAATGAGAACACCATCTAAAAGGCGTTTAGCAGGAACCCCCACACCTGGAAAAGTAAGAAAGGTAAGACGCTCCTGGAGTTTCCTCAGATTTATTAGCTGCAATTTCTTAATTCACTTTTGAACTTATGGCAGAGAAAGGGTTAAGGAAAATTGGGGGGGAAAGCTTATGGTCGACTTTCAATAGTTTTCTTAATGTACTTGACCGTTACATGAAAACACGGTGATTATGTGTGAGAATGTCCAACGACATTGATTTGACTGTACCTGGATTAGTGAATGAAGAGCTCACCCTTCTTTTTCTTCTGTCCATGCAGCTCAACGGCACCTCGACCATCTCCACTCCCAACAGCTTTCTTAGTTCAGGCCTCGGTGGAACCATGTGCCATTCCTCCATCCAGAAACCGCCTCTGTCTGCCAGCAAGGTAGATTCACTGTGGTAGCTGTGAATCATCTCACTGTGTGTTTTTTTGACAGCGATCAAACCATTAAACTTGGATTGGTTGGTTCTGTATCTGTTGTTTTTGTTTGTTTGTTTGTTTTATGGTAATGAGGCTAAGCTTGAACTTCTAGTTTCACTCCTAAATTATTGTCTTTGTCCACTGTCGTTATTGTCCTTTTCTCAAAAATTGCATTAAATGGAAGGTCTTGCTAAAAACACATTATCGTTGTTGGTTTTGTTGTAGGGTCTTGGTTTGCGAACGCCTGGACATGGAAAGACCCCGCGTGCACTAGACCGAAACAAGGAAAACATCTCCCATCTAAATAGAAACACTCCAAGTGGCACTCTAAGGTCTCAGGATACTCAAGATCACACCTTCACCTTTAACTCAATTGCTGCCTCCTATACGGATTTTGCGGTAAATGGGGGTTTTCCATTTGTTTAGTCTTTAACTACACAAAGTCCACTGAAGTACATAGCTTATATGTGACCATCATTTGCTATCAGTGTTGTTCTAAGACAGGATTTTGAAAAGTGCATTTTTGGACGTGGATTAAAAAGTTGTAGAAACTACTGAGTAAATCTGAAGGAATGTCTTTGTTGCTATGTAGACATGCTCAAATTTGTATTTTGCATCCAAAATTCCCAACTTATATACTTTTGAAACAAAGCAAAATATCAGTCAAACAATAAATGACATTATGACAAAACTTTATTAAAAAGATTTGAGCCACCTTTAGTGTTTTGTTGACTATACAGTAAAAACCTACGTGACTGAAACATGAAGCAACTTTAAAAAAAACAACCAAGTCTGCCGTATCCACCAACATACCAGACTCTGTGAATGTGTGTAAATTGAAACCTTTTTTTAATATAAACAGATGAATTTTGACTCTTCTTTACAGAGAGACCTCACAAAGGCTTCTAAATCGAATGTGAAGTCGGGACTGTTGAACTCCACCGTCAGCCACCACTGATTGTTCCGAGGAGCCGCTCCACACCGAGAGCCGTCCAGCGCCGCGGTACTTTAGTGTGGATTTCCGGCAGTGGACAGGAGAGAACTTCAATGTAAACTTCTTAGAAAAGTGTAAATATTTTAATCTGTGTCAACATTTTGAATCTTTTTACTTCAGGGTTTTACTGCTGCAGCAGTTTCTTCACTGTATGTATTTCTGTCCCCTCAAGTGATTGTTTTTTCTTTTAGGGTTACAGCTTTTCTAAAGGACACACATTATCTAAAGCACTACTTTGTTTCAAAACAGTAGCATTTGGCCAATGAACTGATTTTCCTCCTATTTTTTTCATTTTATTTTTAACATCACGCTGTAAATAAACGGTAAAAAAAAACCCTATGTGTACATTTTTGCCTCTTCTTGAGTTGCACATGTTTTATGTCCACTGAGTCCAAGTAAGAACTCAAAGGCAGGATCAGTGGAGCGTTTTCACTGGATATGTGAAAATCATTTTCTGTGTAAACTAGCAGATGGGAAGGTGGACTTTTTAAGCCATGCGTGTCATGAGTTCCTCAAGAGCCCTCTCACGGTGATTTTCATGAACAAGAAGCACTTCTTTGATGGCACTTTGCTGGAAGCCCATCTCATTAAACTGAGTCAGCAGGCGCAGGAACTCGGCAGCCTGAAATCAGATTTTAAGTGTTACTGACACATCAGGTTAGGATGAGCTGTGACTGTGGTGCTGCTGCTTCTTTGTATTGAGCTGGACTCACTTTGCTCTCACAGTTCTGAAACATCTCCAAGGCCTCCTCCACTTGAGCTTCATCATAGCCCAGCTCACACAGGCGGTCGCTGGCAACCAGGTACTTTAAGACCTGCCAGAAAATAAAGTTCAGGTTGACATGCTGGGACTGGAATAAAGTACATCACCACCCTGAATTACATGCATTTGTAGGTATATTTTATCATTTTTATTGCTTAAGCTATTATTTGTATTTAATATATGACATATATTATAGGTTCCTTAACATGTTAACTATTCAGGATAATTTATATTACATATGATATTTAAATCAGTCAGGTAAGTTTATATTTTATATACTGTCAGGTTTTAAACACAATATTTAACTTACTCAGGGAAATAATGCTGTAGGGTCTTGACCTCAATATTTTAATTTGTTGAGCATATTGGTTTAACAGCCGTCACTTCAAATATGCTACATAAATAGTGACTTCGCTTGATAAATATTGACATTTAGCATTTTTGCATCTGTTGTCTTCTTGTTTAACTGTTTTAATTGTTGTTACCTTCTGGCTATCCTGCCTTTGCTGTGTCAAAGCATTTTGTAAACCTTGTTATTATATGTGTACTACTGCTTTACAGACGATTAATAAGCTGTTTTAATTTCACATTGACAGCTACCTGTGTGAGTTATTAATGCAAATCAAAAATATTTTATGGATGCTTTGTTGTTATTCATCCAAAATGTCATCAGTCAACAGCTTATCTCCCAAAAGTAGAGCCTACCTTGTCTGGGCTCCTGTAACCAGTCTTCTGCAGAGCCAGAATAGCTGTGCGTAACGGGTAGCCCTTCTCAGTGATGGTTTCCAGTAGCTCCCTCTCCTCCTGACTGAGTGCTGACAGAAGCTCTGTTGCAGAGTCAAAGAAAACTCCACGAGAGCCACTAGTGGTCAGGACCTGATGATGAAGAGAGAAAAGACAAAAAATAAAATGAATCATAAACGACCTTTTAATGTGTGATACACTCTCAAACACACTTGTGAAATCTAATGCAAGCCTGTACCACAGCTCTGCCATTCATTCTACTTTTGTGAAGCTTCTCCATTTCAGGTTTAGTGATTATTTTACTTTATGTTCGATGCACATTACATTTGTTCCTGATGTTTTGCCCTTCTCATGTATGTTAATGGGGTGGATTCAGTTATATTTCACAGGTGTATATTTTCCTCAAACTCACCTTCTTCCTGGGGTTTTTGACAACAGGCCCTGCAGAGGAGGGTCGCTGCTGCTGCTGCTGCTGCAGCCTGGATGGAGAAGGACCAGCAGGTGGTGTGTTTTGGGAGAACCGTCTGCCCCCAGAGCTCAGTGAGCGCTGCCTCTTCTTGCCGTTCTTCTGGCCGTGAAGTAGGGGGCTGCATTGCTGCGACCTGTGCTGCTCCAGAGCACGCAGAGGCTGTCTGCAGTCTGGGAGAGAACCTCTGTGGCCTCTGAGTGACTGAGGGGAACCAGGCTTACAGTGGTGAGCAGCAGGACCGAGGTGCATGTCTTTGACCCTGGAGACGGGGTCTTTGGGTGCAGCACTCCGGGGCCGTTCTCTGCTCTTGACGGGGTGAGGTGCATCTTCAGTGGACGAGCCTTCCTCATCTTCATCGTCGGAGTCAGATATGAGGAACTTGACGGTGCGATGGTGCAGCCAGCGAGCGTCTGCAGAGTTGAGGCTGTGGCTGCGGGGCCGGGGGCTGGGGGCCCACGGATCGCTGCCCCTGCGACCGACCCTGTGACTCTCCCGAGGGCTGCTGAACATCAGCCAGTAAGGCGGGCAGGAAGGAGCCTGACAGACTGGCTGCTGCCCGGTTAGAATCCATCTCTCCAGGTTGAATCCATACTGCAGGAAAAACAAAGAACAAAGAGATTTTAGGAAACAGAACTCTTTCACAGCACATGTGTTACTAATAATATTAACAATGGCTGAGTTGTTGTCAAGCGCTCCAGTAAACCGTGACAGTGCGTCTGCGAGCCAAGAGCCTGAAACTCATTTGATCATTTATACATTTCCAACTAGGACATACCGAAGCAGGCCTATAAGCAGAAGTATAACATTGTACAGGACTTTAAAAAGCACAATTTTGAGGAACTTGTACTTTGAGTATTTCTATTTTATGCTACTGTATACTACCACTCTACTATATATTTCAGAGGGAAATACTGTACTTTTTGCTCTACTAGATTTATCTGACAGCTTTAGCTACTTTTAAGATGAACATTTTTACACAATGCTGGTAAAATACAACTAATTTTCAAGTTTAAGCCAGCGGGTCTCAATCTTTTTGGCTTTTGATGACTTACAAAAAGCAGTTTGGAGTTGCGATTATAACTTAGATGTCTATAAGTTGTTAACAGCTCCACTAAATGGTGATGTTAGATAAGAGAAAAAACTAAAATTAGATTTGTCGATCAGAACTTTGTTTTTTTTACTTCAATATTTAAACTACACTTTGCTGACCACAATTATGTATTTTTTACTTAAGTAGGATGTTTACTTGTGCTAGTCCTTAGGTAAAGAATTTGAGAACTTCTTCCACCACTGTCTGAGAAAGTAGTATAAGTAGGATGCAAAAAAACAATCTAAGCTTTCCAGTAAGAACGTAATGTGATATTTTTGGTTATTCTTTGACACTGACAATCCTTCATTACAGCATCACAATTGCCACTTTCACATTACATTTACATTATGTTGTTTAAGGAGAACATCCCTATTCTACACTGGATCTGTGTCAACAAATGTACAACAGGATTAAAAGTAGATCCGTTAAAACCAAGTATTCTAAAGTCTGGATTTTCAAACAATTAAACTGAAGCATAACTAAGAAAATAAATGATATCCAGCTCTTGTCAGGCAGATATTGCATAAGTAAGACTACATAAGTGTTATAACATAGAAAGTTAAAGCAGATAAACACAAAGAAAAACATTCAGTTTAGCAAATATGTGTATGATCACTTAGATGTGTAACCTCAGTTTCCTTCATTGTCCGGCGGCAGTTTGGTACAGTGATGTCCGGAGCTGTCAGGAGCTGCACTTCCTCCTCCAGCGGACCCAGACAGGTCTGAAACGGGACATCCTCCAGAAAGTTCATCGTTCACCACAGCACACCAACAAATACGCTGCATCAGGAGAATCACAGTGAGCTCCTGTGGTTTTTAATTACAGGCCACATTTATTTTTTTGCAATTTCATAATTTCTTACCTTTTCCAGGAATTCTCCTCCAGGTAGGCAGACCTCTGAATCATGGACAGGTGTTTGGAGTAAATGACAGCGACATCGCCATGTGATAAACCTCTTCATCACTAAGCCTCTGACATCATCACAGAGGTTGTTTACCAATAATATCTCAGATGCCTGCTGTAATCCAGCCTGCACAGGTCCACTACACATAACAGGGCTTTGAAACGTGTGTACATTTAATAATAGGACAAAGTAATACAAAAATAACGCATATTATAAACAGCGCTGACATTAGATATGTCCCTGATCATTCCATGTGTTACTATTAACACATTCAAAATGTTTGTTTTTTACAATTTTTCTTTAATATTTTAAGATTTTTTGATTGCAGCTTTTTAAATCCATATTCAAAGCCACACTGCAGACAACAATTTCCATGTGGACTGGAAGGAGGATTATGGAAATGCTGAGGTATCGGGAAACAAAGCACAGCACGATACTTTCCAGAGATTAGCTGATTACATAAAGGTGACAGCCTGACAGTGTTGTACAACGTTAGGATGTCTCTGACATTCAGTTGTTGTTTGTTATGTGTTGTGAAGGTCTAAGAAACATTTCAGCGTATCTGCTTTGGCAGCGAACAAAATGAATTTACACCGCATATTGTGATCTGAACAAAATTCAGAGGTAAAGAACAATTTAAATTTTGTACAGAGATATACATTTTATTTATATATTTTAAACAATCACAATGAATTTGAGGGTCACAAATGTTTTCGTGGGGGGTTTACAGGTTTGTAACAGACCTCTGAAAACAAAAGCAGTTCTGAAAGTTTACTGAAAGAAAATGAAACTTAAAGCAAAGGGAGAACAAATCTAGTTTAATCTAATTTTATAGCACAGACAGCGTTTTAGAGAGTACAGCAGCGTGGTTCAGTCAGAGAGCATTTAGGTAGAGACGTGACTACAGACGTGTACTGAGGTACCATTTAGTAACAGGTTATTAACATCACTAAAGGTGAGCTGAGTTTCTGACAGTGGGGCACACACAGAGGAAATAAAAATATCTGTTTTGTTCTGAGGAGTGCTTCACAAAGCAGGTTTGGAGACTAAGCCGGTTCAACCTGAGACTATCCACCTGATAATAACTTGAATCTGGAGAATAAACTTAAATATCTGGCTTAGCGATATGATTCAGTCATGAACACTGGAGAACTACAAAACAGAACTTGAAAAGATATTTCATCAGCACTTCAAGTTACCCTGCTAACCTGCTAATCCTGCTTTGTGAAGCAGCCCTCTGATCCGGTCCTGCGATACAGAGGCCTGTAAGTAAACACATATACATTTCTTAAAGAGTGGGCTAAAAGAAGAAGCAAAACACGGAAAAATAACCATTCTGGCTGTTTAAAAGGTCACCCTTGTTTGTCACCTGCTGTGTTTAGTGTGCTGGTGCGTTATACTTCACAATATGTTCTCCTAATTAGAGGTTGTGTCATACAAACTGCTTACAAATGCTACCAAAGCAGCGTAGCTAAACATTTACAGCCCATTTCACTGTGAGCACCATTATTACAATGGTGGTAAAGAAGAAAACATCAAAATATTGATGTGCTCATGGAATATCGTGCCCTTATGATATAAGGCATTAACTTGACATGGTAACATCACATTTACACTTTTCTCAGCGCCCCATGTTTTCAAGTGTACAGTATGATCCCATTTACTTCCATTTGCTTCCCGTGCCATTACAGCCCATCACCACAACAAGAGAAAACAAATAAACTAGCTACAAATACTTTCATGAATAAAATTGCATTATCTTTATATAGATAAAATGTTAACAATCCCCAGAGATTGAAATATTTTATTAAGGTCCACCCTGTGAGTACACCACTACAGAATTAACACCTGATGCACAGGACCAAAGGTTGTTACACTCTCTCAACTTGTTCAGGTTGAAAACCTCTTCAGCGATGTCCAGAGCTTACTGTCAGGGGCTATAATAAAAGACTTGGTACCAAGCTTGGCATCCAAAAGGTTCATAGTAATCTAATGATTTGTGACAGAACGGCCTTTAGGTGAAATGCGTCACATGTGGTTCAGTTGTTAGCAGCGTCCGCCTGCCGAGGCCAGTTCTCCTCCTCAATGCCAGAGTCGTACTCCTCTTCTGTCGACTCCTTGGCTGGAGTTCTGAAATTCAAATGGAAGCCACAGTTCAAGTTTCAAACCACGCAACTATGGAGACTCAGTGTAGCAGGCTTAAGGAATCGGATCTCTAACATGACACAAACATCCCAGTTCTGTGAGCAGAGACACTGACCTGATGTATCTGGGTTGGGATTTTCCTTGAACAACATCTTTATCCAGCTCAACAGCCATGATGTCAGAGTGCGGCACCTCGAACATGGGCTCAAGAAGGAGCTTTTCCTGTGTGTGACAAAAACATTTCATTGTACATCATCAGTACAGAAAATTCAGACAAGAATAAAGATATCTTTGGCACAAAAAAAATATCACTGACCATAATTGATCTGAGCCCACGGGCTCCAGTTTTTCTCTCCAGGGCCATTCTGGCAATGGCCTTCAAGGCATCTTGAGTTACATTGAGTTCACACTGAAATAAAAAAAAAAAATTGCATATTAATTTTAGTTCCACAAATCCAGTCCTTTAAGTCTAAGCAGGTACATGTGGATAACTTTCATACAAATGTGTTATTTTCCTCTCGATCTGAAAAATGTACATACAAAGTATCCCAGACAGAGTCTCTTGAAAACTGTCAGAGGGTCAATGAATTTATATTTTATTAAATCTATTTTGCGATAAAGAGCAGAAATATGGCACAGGCATTACAACGTAGTCCACGAATGTGTTTGCAGGTATTTGAGGTGATGACGCTGCATTCTTTGGTGGACATTCCTGTTTCTCTTTGTTGGTTTGTTGCCAGACCCCTCTGCATTGCCACCCTCACTGAGCAAACACAGCAGGCTGCATTTTTTCACGCTGTGCTGTTGTCTGTCTCAACATGACCAAACACTGTACTATTAACAACTATGACAGCAGAGGCCCTTACTTTGTCCATGCTGAACAGAGCCTGGTACTGAGGCACCACAGCATTGCGAGGTTCAGTCAAGATCCGGACGAGTGTTTCTTCATCCAGGCTGTGCAGAGGAACAACGACAGGAAGACGGCCAACAAACTCTGGGATCATGCCGAACTCAATCAGGTCCCTGGCCTCTACGTGCTTAAGCAGCCTGTCCTTCTCCTCGATCTCTGCAACGGTGTCGGTCTCACCGCTGGTGTTGGCCAAGTCTGCTGCAGCGGCTGCACGGCGCCCTTTCCCCAGGTTAGAGGGAGTTCCAAAGCCCAAATACTGCAGAGATATCAAAGATGAGGATCAAGTTAGAGGCAGAAACGATAAAAAACAGGGGTGTTGGCTGAATGCCTGTTGATACAGAGTATATATGAGCTGTAATAACTTTACCTTTTCATTCTTTCTTCTACTAATGATTCTGTCAAGTCCATTGAAGGCACCGGATGCAACAAACAAGATGTTTGTTGTGTCGACCTGCACCGTTTCTCCTCTCAGTTTCCTGGAGTTTTTCTCGGGAACGTTGACAATTGTCCCCTCCAAGAGTTTAAGCAAACCCTGACAGAGAGGAAAAGAAAGAAGGTCAACACAAGTCCACTTGGACCCAGACAGGATAAGGAAAAAACACAAAACAAAAACAGGAAACTAGCTACAGTTATAAATATCAGGAAAATCTGTGGCTCCATTAAAACACATTTTGTTACTGAAATTTTACTGAGCTTCATGTCATCAGACAAATTAGTGCTGCAACAGTCATTATATTTCATATTAAAATCAAAAAATCCAAAACATCTGATGGTTCCAGCTTCTCATTTGAGAGAACAAGACAGAAAACTGAATATATTTGGGTTTTGGATTGTTGGTCAAACAAAAATAAGACATCTCAAAGATCACCTGGGGATGTGGGAAAAATTAAATGAACAGAAAAATAATGTTTATAACAAATAATCAAAGAATAATTATTTGTTGCAGCCTTAAAACGGATCGCTGTACAAAGGTTATATTTAGCTCAGCTCATGCTGAATACTGACCTGCTGAACTCCCTCCCCACCCACATCTCTCAGCTGATGGATTCCAGGCACGCTGCCAATCTTATCAACCTCGTCCAGGAACACAATACCTGCGCACGGAGCAGAAGGACAATGGTGTAAGCTGAACGTCTTACCATTACCTGAGACAGTCCCCGTCTGTGCATAAATGTACTCTTTACTTTAGGTTTCACTTTACACGATACACACCAGTATTCATGTTGAAAACATGAAAACGTGCAGAATAAACTACAAAAAAACTGCAGTTTACTTAAGTTATGATATTCAAAGTCTTTTGAAGACTCCACTGTTTCTCTTCCTGTTAGTATTCCCACAACATAAAGCAAAGTTACACAGTCATTTATGTGAAACTAAAGGATATTTATTCTTTACAAGGATTAAGTGTCACTCTGTGGTTCTACACACAAATTAATCTGGCTCCCTCATACTTCGTTTGTACTGAATTAGTATTGAGTTTTGGCAACACTAGTGGCCTGCTTATATGAATGTTAATGCTGATTAATACATTTCTTTGGCACTTTCATCCAGCGCCACCATGAGGTCAAAATACTGTTTTGTTAAATACTTGTGTTTATAACTAAAGACCTGGAACTAATGACATTCCCATCAGCCTCCAGCTGTACTTTGTGTTTCGAGATGAGAAGGAAACTCTAACAAGAAAAATGAAGGTAACTGTAGCAGGTGAAAGACATCAGCATCCATTGTGTATATAAACAAACATGCTGACATTCAGCCCAAAGCACTGCTCTGCCTCACAGTGCTCTATTGTGACTGTAAACTCTTGCTTGTTAACAGTACATCAATCTTTTAACCATCATACCATGTGTGGAACTATTTCAGACTTCCCATATAAAATCAAAATAGTAACTAAAAAGTGTTTTGTTTTTTGTTTGTTTGTTTATTTTTTTTTTACAATTGTTCATTGATTGAATGGACAGAAAAATCTATATGGTAAGAGACAGAACCGAATGCATGTTCTGTGTTACACACTGGTGCTTGTTTGAGTTCTTGTGCTTCGTGTGTTTTTAAAGCAGCCAGCTTGTTACTTAATAAACATATGGTGTGATTCTGACATTGGAAACTACACTGCTGTTAAATATAGACCCTCTGCCCACCTTGCTGTGCTTTCTCCACTGAGTAGTTGGCATCCTGCAGAAGTTTGGCAATAACTGACTCGATGTCTTCTCCCACGTATCCAGCTTGAGTTAGTGTGGTGCAATCGCAAATTGCAAATGGTACATCCAGACAACGTGCCAGAGTCTGCGCCAACAATGTTTTTCCTGTAAAAAAACAAAATATTTGAATCATCATAAAATTACCTTTAGCGAGACGCATCTATACTACAAACAAACTGTATGTTTGTCCACGTCACTGTGCGATATTCCTATTTAGGACAATGTTGATAGAACACTAACCTGACCCAGTTGGACCTAGAAGTATGATGTTGCTCTTCTCCAGTTTAATGTCAGTGTGTGTGGAGTCCAGCACCTCCCCTCCCCTCCTCTCCTGAGGTGCCTGCTGGCTCGCCTGCTGCTGCATTGACGCTCCAAGAGCATTTCCATGAGGACTGATCCCCGCAATCTGCAGCAGCTCTGCAACAACAAGCCAGTCACAGGATTAGCTCTGTGACCGAAAAGCCAAAACTGTACCTTTAACAAAGAACTTTAAAAAGGGACTTAACACGCTCTATTTGAGTCACTGTTGCATTAACAGGAAATTCATTGAAGGTGTGTGTGACAATCTGACCATAGTAACAGCTTCCATGCACAGGCTAAAAATATGCGTGCCCTGCTCGATGCCAATGTGGAGTTACTAAGTGAGGATGGCTGAACTGAAAATAGCAAAAGTCTGAATGTAGGTCACAGGGGTATCTTATCTGCATGTCAGGTCAAAGATTTACAAGATTCATTTTACTGTGTCAATTTCGGTAGCCTATTTGTATAAATGGTTAACAGGCGAAGGAGGACACCGGTCCAAGCTTAAAATGTAATCTATCGTCAGGTGGGCCTTGAATCATTAATCATGTATGATGTAATTCTTTCGACTGGACAAGACTTTAAATACGTCACTGACATATCTTACTGAGAAAAGGCAGAACAAATCTCAGCCTGAGGACTCACAGTGGCCTGTACATTTTGGCATTTGTGCAACTCACAAAGATAAACAAACAGAAAGGTGTTGATTAAGTGTTGTGACTTTTTAAGGTCACCACTGATAGAAGATAACAGTAATGAGGACCCGTCACTTACTTGTGAATCTGTATTCATCCTCTCGTCTTCTCATCTCTAGCTCTACAAGGAGAGGACGAAAGTACTTAAATCAATATTATCATTAATCATTACCGTTATGACAATATTAATACAGTGCCTGAAGGAAAGTCTGTGCAATTGTGCGTGATAATTATTGAACAAATGCCAAATAATACAGATTAGAGTTCAAGGCAAGGTACGGTTTAAGGCCACATCTGCAACTTCCTATCAGTTATCTGTGTAGACGACATAGAAGTAACTCTTGGTACGGTCAAGCTCCCCATCTGTAAACATTAGAAGATACCGTGCGATAACTTACATGGCTTAGATGTGACAAACTTGAACAACTGCAAGTGTGTTTGGTTTTGCATTAAAACATTTCATTACTGTCAGTTGTGATCCAGCATGATTACATCACCTTTATGTTCATTTTATCAGCAGCTTAATTAAAATCACTATTTTTAGATGTGCTGTAGCTCTGCCCAAAATTAACAATGTGTTCACTCATTCATCCTCTCCATATAATTGAAACTCAGTAATGAGCAGCGAAATGTGCCTTCAGACACTCATTATCATCATCGTCAGTTTGCATGATGACTCACAGCTGTTAGTTCGTGCAACGATGTGGCATCTCTAAATTGCATTGGATTGTGGGATTGTTAGCAGAAATGAGTGTGCATGTCTTTCCTGCTGCTTGGTAGAATTTTGGGGGAAATTATGCAGTGAATACATTAACACACTCAGAGTCTGGACACAGAAGTAAAAGACAGTAAATATGGTGCATTACAGAGTGAATGAGAGTCTATAATTCTATCTTTAAACAATGTGTTGAAACAATATTTTAAATATAGTAAGAACATAAGGTACGGCATTTTTGCCATTTCGTATTACAGGCCCTGTTATCTGTCAATCCCTCTCACTCGCTGTCCTGAATGCTGCCCAGAATTAGGTTAACCTCAAATGTATTTCAGTAAAACAGATTTCGTCTAAACACAGGCGACACAGAACATGGACTTTGATTTGGACCATACTGTTATCCACATCTAACTGCAAGTCTGGTTTACTTGTGCAATATGTCCATCATTATATTTTAAAAGTATAACAGGAAAGATGTTTGAATCAGTTTGTCCAGATGCCAGATGAAGCAATGTGTACAGAAAACACAAATACTGACCACGAGGTGTTAAAGACGGCTGTTTTTCGACCTCCACCTGCTGTCGACTCCCAGCAGGGATGTTGTTGTAGATGCGCTTGTAGTGATTGTATACTGCAACAGCCAACACCTTTTTTGCATAAGACTGGCCAACAACGTACTTGTCGAGATAGGCGTATATCTGGGGAAAAAGGGAGCCAATTTATTCTTCACAACAGCACAAAAGCATAATAAAGTGACCAGAATGTGTAAAACTACAATGACAGTAATTTTACAGCAAATTTATTCCCTGCTACAGTTTCTCACCTTCTTGGGGGGAGGGGGAGGTTTCTGTGCAAATGCCAGTTTCACTGCCTCCGCAGCAGATTCTGGCTCTTTGTTTAGCCCTTTCTTAGAGTCCGTCTCAGACAGGACCACGAAAAAGTGATGACATTTCTCACATTTCACAAATCGTGTTGATGCTACAAAAGAATACACAACACAGACAAAGCTCAGAATCTGAAACTGTGGTTAAAAGAAACTTTAGCAGATATCTTTTTAAGGTTGCAGAATAAACTGACTAATATAAATGTGTAGAATGTCAACATGATGAAATGAAAAATACTTTATTCATCCCAGAAGGGAAATTCAATTGATGATGATGCTCAAAGTAACAGTTTTCATACTGAAGCATTACACTGATATTTGTTTTTTTTTTTTTTGCTAAAATAGGACAATTCTATAATTGATGTTTTTTTGTTATTGTTTTTTTAAATGTACTTGTACAACAAGAGCTTTAGCTAGACACAAAGCCTCAGCTCTATACCGTTAAGGAAGAGCATCAATTTAAAAAATAAATATCTCCATACATGTGCTGCCAAGCCCTTCCTCTGGTGCAATAAAGTTGCTTTCAAGACAATCAATTGCTCTTTTTTGCAGTGCACGTCTATGTTTAAATTTCTTTGTCTTTAATTAATGACTGATGACTAAACTGAATTATTACTTCACTATCATCAGATGATGACAGACTGCTGCTTCTTTGTAAGGTGAATCGGAAAATATTGTGTGTAACTGTGTGTGCATAAACTGAACAAAAACCAGAGACAGTCTGAGCCAGTAGACATCTACTATGAATATCACAGTCTCAGTATTGATTAATGTTCAGCTAACAGTAAGCTGTGTAAGCATGTTTCTTTTTATAAAGACGCATTTAAACATCGTCCACCTTGTTCCTGTGGTCTACAGGAGAACATGAATAAAATTACTATTAACAGCACAAACGTACATCACAAGCCAATCTGTAACCTGGAAAGTTAATGTCAGATTATTTAAATAGCACACTGTCATTAGGTGGACAGGGCAGTCATGCCAGTGGGGGTGTGCACTCGTGGCTTCTAGTTGAGGTTACTCATTGTTGGAAACTGTGTAAAATTCCCCTCATTCTGTTGTCTGCGAGGTTTCATCTATCAACCCAGACACAGGCCTCCAGACTCACACTGTTATTGTCACAACACAAAGAAGAAAACAGTCACTGGACAACAATGAAACCAACATCTTATAATTTACTTGTATTTCTCTATTTTGGCAAACCGAGGCAGAAAAACAGTCAAGGTGCTTGTTTGTGGGACACTATTTATTTGCTGTGTTTACACTAGTGCTTAGTCATTAATGACACTGTTTTCACCTGGAGACAGCACAGCTTTCATGACTCATCATCACCATTTCCTTTCCCTTTTCTCAATGTCTGGCTCACAACCAACAAATGCCACCAAAACCTGCTGCTGACCTCTACTTGTGTTGGCTGAGTTGTGTTCAAGTTCAAGAAAATACCTGTGTGTTGACAATATTATCTCAATGTCATGTGTCTTTAACTTATTCCTCTTAATTCCTGGAGTTTTTAAAGAAACCTTTCACCCAAAGTATGCTTCAGAGCATCTGTCTAGGTAAACAGTTGCTGAAGAGTAATGTGTTTACTCACATACAAAGGTCTCTACATGTGTACACGGGTCTCCACATTTAGGGCAGCGGAGCTGGCTTCCACCCTTGCCTGATCCTCCAGAGCCAGACAGTCTCTTCCCCTCACTGATGCTTTTCTGTGTAAAGAAAACTGCATTAGCACGTGTGAAATTACAATATCACCATCTACTCCATCTATAAGGTGATGTGGAAGAAGGTTGCAAATGAGATTTATTCTCCAAGAGATTACCTTTCCACCGTCGCTTCCACTGTCCTTTGTTGTTCCATCTTTAGAGGCATAACAGACAGCAGTCTCTGAAAATGACCTCACACGTACCCGGGGAGGCAAATGAGTTTCCCGAGACCCCTGACGACTCAGAGAAAACAACTGAATCCGGGAGCATGACAGTCCTGTAAGAAAAAAAACCCCAAATAAACAAAAACCCTTTTTGATTTCTAGAAATAACTAGTCTTGTGCTCAAATTAATTTACAATGAAGGTGATTTTAGGTGATGTGATTTTTTTGCCTACACAATGCATTCTACCCTGAAAAATAATAAGGCAACAAGCAAACAGCAACATAATGAAAAATGTCACATTCGATCATGTTTGTCTTGTTATCAGACCAGGCACCAATCGTTATCAGTCGATCACCACAAAAAATTATACACTTTAACAACTGACAAATTGTTTTGCACATTTCTGAAGTAAAAACACTAAACACTTTGTGGCTTAAGCTTTCCCAGTGTAAGGATTTGGTGAAGCTGGAAAAATACAAGACAGTAAGCTGCATATTTCTGGTTGGTCTAAACGAGAAGTTTGGACATTTGAGGGTGTCTCACAAAAATTTGAGAAACTATCCTTATTTCATTTTTACAAATGTATGTCATTTAAAAGGCTATTTAATTAAGTGCTTAATCGAATCAGCAAATTAATACAAAATGAAAATATTCATTAATTTCAACTCTACACGTGGGAAGAGACTTTAATTAGTTGACATCACATCAGATGAGTCAAAACTCAACATAATGGCTTAAAATTGTGTTTCTGTCAGTTAATCAGTACAACACCTCATTCTCTGGGACACTATGTCCACGGTAATGTACATGTGCTCCAGTGGCCACATGTTTTTCAACCCTGGACCTCATGTAATTTATGTGAAGGTCTCAGCGAGAATGGATGATCTAACAGGTTAGCTTAGCTAAAGCTACATAACTCTAGTTTGTGTTTTGCTTTGTTAGTCTAAAAACTTTCTTTTTTTTAAAATCACAACTGTACGACTCTATGAGAGGCTGTGTGATGTAACAACGCTGTCCTAACTATAGCTACCAAACTCTGACTTTCCCACCTGCTGTTGACATTAGCTACATAACTGTCATAACAAACAGCACTCTATGTAGGCTAGCCGGAGACCTACTTAACAGCCCTGAGCAAATAGCACAATGTCATGCTCAGCTGGCACGGCGTGTACTTTCTCTTTCTTACCTCTGTGGGCTGTGTTGAGGAACAACCTGGCAGCCGAGGTGCACGGACAGGACATCTCTGTCTTCTGTGTCTAAATCCTGTGAATGAACATAAAGTTAGCTCCGTGCACTGGCTAAATTAGCCTATAGCTAACACCGAAAGGCCAGTTACGTGAAACACTGCATAACTTCAACGTCACTGTTAGCATTAGCAGGTTATTAACTGGTCGGGGTGGTCTTCACTGCTGCTCACAACAGGGGAAATTGTTCAAACAATATTACATGTTTTGACTCGTAGAGCTATCGTGGCTAACCAAGTACATCCAGCTAGTGCTAGTGCTGTACGGCAAAATAAACAACGTAGCTAGTTAGCACACATAAATAACTGTTAGCTACTTAAGCTAGGCCCGAGCCACAGCCACCTAGCGTCTCTGCCAGGGGGAATGACAAACAGCTCTGGCTGGACGGACAGCCGAAGCTGCACAGTGGTTGAGCAGAGCGGCTTCCCCCTGCTAATTAACTGGGTTAGCAGTAAACACAGCTAGCTTAACACTAACGGTACAATAGCAAATAAAAAGAAAACAACGTGTGACGAGCTAATTTTACTCACAGTGCACGATGAAACCAGCCGCGTCTTGACAGCTCTCTCGGAAAAAACAAATTTGCTAAGTCACTACAGCTGTCGCCTTCTCGTTGTAATGTGACAGGTCAGTGTGTCATGCTAATGTCAAAGTCTCTATTGCATGAATGTGAAAGAGTGGCTTCCTTTAGGCCGTTATTTCCCAGGTGGGACACGACCCAAAGTGATGTAACGCTGCTGCTGTGAAGTAGGTTAGGTCGGATGCCCGGCTAGCTGGCTAGCCCTGCCTGTCGGTACAGTAGCTAGCAGATCTGACTCAATCAATGTAGGCGGTGTAAGTAACATGGAAGCTGCCTGCATGTTCATGCGCTCTACACCCATCCAGATATTTACAGATCTCCTGAAACACGGAGCGACTGCTGCTCCGTTCAGGAATACCTCGTAATATGCGCCACTGACTGGGGTGTTGCGAAATTAGGTTGCGTTTGGATGATCCTCGTAAATACCTCACAACGATTTGAACTTGGACGTTCGGGTTTGAGGCCTCAAAATGAAAAGTAATGTAAAACACTGGATCTCTTTCCCTCATCACCTACCACAGACATTTATTCAGTGCATCACATAACACACAGCTTTTAGGTAGGATTATTATGATCCTTTTGCACATTTCAAAGTGTTCATTATGCACATTCCTGTACAATCTGTACCGCTGTCCAGCTTACATATAACATAGAAACATATAGCATATAAATATTATGTATTCATTTCATAATAGCTTTTACTGGCCACACTTGTTCCTTTCTTGTTTCTGCTTTTCTGACTTGCAAAACTTGCTTTTTAGTCTTTTATCCTTCCTCATTCCTCCTTTGTGAAAACCTCCTTGGCAATAAAACTGATTCTGACAGCATTCTAGATGTGTTTGTTGTGACAGTTTCTTTTGGAATCACATGGTGCTCTTTTACTCTTTATCTAAATAAATAACATTGCAGTAGAGACAAGTCAGGTGATCATAACCAATTCAGTGGGAAACTGATTATATGAGAAAAGTGAAAAGAAAAAATACAGTCTATTACATGGAATACAGAAAACAAGACAATGGAAAAAAAAAAAACACAAGAAAATGACAAAAGAAAAAAGAGAGAAAACTGTGTTTGTAAATCTATGTCGTGTGTGCCGTATTCATGAACAGCTGTATCATGATAATTGTTATGTTCAGTGTTGTTTTGTTTAAGTGTCTGTTTGTGACCTGCAGTCACACATTGTGCAGCTAGGGGCTGCATGTCCCTTTTCATTGTTGTCTACTTCTGTGAAGTCTGGGATGAACAAGTCAAACTGTTGGAAGTATTGCTGTTTTATATCTTTGTGTTTGTCACACTTTAAGATGAAGTGCATCTCTGCCTCCACCTCAGCTGTCATGCAGTGACCAGAGATTCTTTATGCTTGTTGGTAGATGTTTTTCTTCTCTGTGGCTACACTGTGGTCACTGAATCTGTCTCTGCTATCTCTGACAGTAAAGAGATATTCTGCCAATTTATATTATGGTTTTGGGCCAGCAAGCACTTGCAGCCAAACATATTGGGTTACACCACATATACACCATTCACTGATAGATCTTAAAAAAATAAGTCTCAGCAATCTTAAGCTATTATAAATGGGTATTTATCAGATCTTGTTCTCAAATCGTGCCCTGGCAATTTAAGTCCAAAAGGCAGTGAGGTTGTGTAAATGAGATTTGTTTCACCTGCTATGGAAAGAAGTCTATAATTTATATAAATACAAACATGTAGCAGCATTTTGTTCTGCGCTTCAGATCTCCAGTTGCCTCTGTTTTATACCGACTAACTTTAACCTGTGAACCACAGACGCTCAGGACTCTTCTGTCTGATGACAGCAGCTCGTTGGCTGCATGTAGGACCAGATCCACTGGAGCTATTAAGGATTCAGCCAGTGAGTATTAAACAGCAATAAGCTGCTTTATTTTCTGCAAAAAGCAGACATGACTTCCCTCTGATTGAGTGATCAGAATGGTATGTCTATGAAGAGTTGTTCCAGCTGACACCATTTGACATTTTACTGTCTGATCTTGTAAATTGTGATTCTACTTTCTTTGCAGCAGAGGAAAGATCAAAGATAGATGACAGAGGATGGACCACCTCTTTAAATTGATTGTAACAGGGTGAGTCAAGGCCTGCAATGACACCTTATATAGATGTACGTTTTAAGTCTTTAAACTAACTCGAGGCTTTTTCTGTCCCTGAAGAGAAGAACTCAGTCCTGCCATGTGGTCTGCTAGCTGAGGATCCAGCTTTCAGAAAGTGTGCGTATGACGTCAATTGCACCGTTTTTGTCATGTCAGACAACCAGCCACCATCTGTGCATTTATGTCATCTTCAAGTTTGTGTTATAAAAGGGTCTCCACATGAACAATCCATCCACCCATTATCTATATACCACTTAATCCTCACTAGGGTCGTGGGGGGCTGGAGCCTATCCCAACTGACTTAGGGTGAAGGCAGGGGACACCCTGGACAGGTCACCAGTCTATCACAGGGCTACACTTAGAGACAGACAACCAAGCACACTCACATTCACACCTACAGACAATTTAGAATCACCAATTAACCTCAACATGTTTTTGGACTGTGTGGGAGGAAGCTGGAGAACCCGGAGAGAACCCACGCTGCACAGAGAGAACATGCAAACTGCACACAGAAAGATCCTGGTGTCCTCACCTTGACGCGAACAGGCGACCTTCTTGCTGCGAGGCAACAATGCTAACCACCATTCCACCTTGCAGGCCTCCACATGAACTAATAATGCTGAATCTTTTTTTAATTTTTAATCTGTGACAAATTATATAGTGAAACTGAGGAACTTACATCATGTATCTGCAGTGCATCTTTTAAACATTTCTTTATATCGTCATTTTGCCATTGAACAAGAAGAATCAATTTGAACAGTCAATTTCAAACTGGGGTAACACTTCTTTTTGTCAAAATGAACATGTTTTTAATTTTGCTTTTGTAAAATCACAAATCAGTTGATGCTCTGTGGATCTCAACAAATCTGGACTTTTCCATGTCATACAATATCCATACAGTCGTCCTCAAATTTATTCATACCCTCCAGTTAAAGAAGGAAAACCACAGCTGTCACTGAAATAAGTTGAAATTAACAAAAGTAATAATAAATAAAAAAATTAATGAAAATCATGACATTGCTTTTGAATTGTGGTTCAGCAGAAATATATATATATATAAAAACAAACAAACAAGCATGATGGGACCCATAAACTAATATTTTGTTGAGCCAATCACTGCAATCAAGTGTTTTCTGTAACTCTCAATCAGACTTCTGCACATGTTGACAGATATTTTGATTTTGGCCCGCTGCTCATCAGCAAAGTGTCTAATTTGTCCGAGATGGTTTTGTTTTTTGAATTATTCTTTTCAACCAAAATTCAAAAACAATGTTTTATTTCACTAAATAATAATGTCGCAATTAGTTATTTAAGTGACTATTGTGAATTTTGCCTTTTCTTTCATGGACGGGTATGAATACATTTGAGCACGACTGTATGTGTCATCACTGTAGATAGTTTCAGGCTGTGAAAATCCAGCACTGCGATCTCTTGGTATCAATACATGAACATCAGCAGTCAATAATTTAGTTTCACATATTTATTGCAAAAACAAAATATATATATATCAGGTCACTGTTACAAGAAAAGTTAGATTTTTTATTTTTGTTTTAGTTCTGCTTGAGTTTAACTCTGCAGGTTGTCACACTGCTGTTGTCCCACATGTACAGAAGCTTTCTGTTAGGATAGTATGACAGCATTGCCAAGATGCCATTAGCTGGCCTCAAGTCAAAACTCGCATCCACAGGACTCTCTTTCTTCAAATCAAAAGCATACGTCACCCTTCTGTCGCTGTCGTCTGTAAAATACAAGACCCCACACACAATGAAAGCGTTTCCTGCTTTAGTTGTTGGGTAACCAGTGTCAACGACAGACTCCACAGAGAATGTGTCAGGGTCGAGCTTCGCAACCATCGTGTTGTCATCTGTGGTGGAAGCATAGATGACCCAAAGTCCATTTTCATCCACTGCAAACTTGAAGTACGTCTTTGAGTTGCGGAAAAGATAAGTCAGGCTCTTATATCTGCTGCCGGGCATCATCAGAGTCTTTATTCTCCTCGTGTTCAGGTCAAATCTATAAAATCAAAACATCGATCGTGAGCAAGGTTATAAGCTGAGAACAAAACTCACTTGAGATGTGAAGCTTCTCAACATGAGCACGTTAATAAAGTTCTAATTGTACACATATTTAACACTTACTTAATGAGTCTGTTTGTTCCTGCGTTGTGGAAGTAAAATGAGCTCTGATAAACAACATGACCACAGCCCTGGTAGAACCTCCTGATGTCGATAGTTTTATAGTTTGCCTCCTGAAAAGCTGAAATGTTCCTGGACTCTGCCAAAACTCGACCTGTTGGAGAAATGATTCAGCGTTAAATCCGAATCTCAAATAACTCACAAAACTCTGTCATGGAGGGAGGATTTCTGGTCACTGTATAAATCACCTGAGAAGTGTTCGGCCAGCCAGTATCGACCGTCATCCGGCTGAGATGCATCCGACATCCAGGCTCCAAAGGTGCTCTGCATTTTGGTCGACCTCTCCGAACATTTAATAGTTTTAATCTTACATTCTAAACGAACAGAGAATACTTTAGTGTTTAAATAAACTGTGTGGTATATTCAAATATAGACATACAAATAAACAACTTGGATAATCAGACATTTAATTTAACAAAAAATGTTCCCACCAGTTTTCATTTGCATGTCAGTGGTGGTCATGTTGATGTTATTGGACATCTGCAACGAGTCTGAAGAAAAAGGAGGAAGAAAAGGGCACATTTATATTTTTATTAAATGTAGAAAGAAAGCTGATTTTTATTCTCTTTGTAGTTGAAATAACAGATGATCAGGACTCAGTAGTGTTTGTGTAGAGAGGTTATAAATCAATATAGCAAACAGATTTCAGTTTAAATGAAATCGATATAACAGCATGTTAAAGATGATCAGTGGCCTTAGAGAGAAAAGAGGAATTCTTGAAAAGCAAAATCTTGACATGAGAAAGTCAGTACTGAAACCACATGTGTTACACATGGCAGATTCTCACCACTTTTCATGGGTTTATCAATAATGTTTCCACTGCTGTTGAGAGCGTTTCTCTTCTGATCCGGTTCTGCAGACAGTGAGGCTGTAAAATGAAAAGAAAAACATAAATACATTAGACACAAGTGATTCCAGCATAAGATACAAAAAACAAGTCATTTAATTCAGAACTCTGTGTTTCTTACTTGTTAATAATGTGATTGGTGCCTCTGTAGCATTCTGTCTTTTAGTAGCATTTGAGGTGTGATGGCTGTTGTCCTGATGAAATATTATTGACTCTAAAAAACAAAGTCGTCGATTTAACAACTTTTCTCCACATAGTCAAAGTTAAAATGGTCTTTATGGTCTTGTTGGTTTACCAGATTCCATTTTTGTGTCCAGTCGTTCCTTCGAGTCAGCAGCACTAAAATCGTCTCTGTTTTGTTCTGCATCCAGTGTGGCTGTAGAGTGAAATGACGCGTTGAACATTACAGTGCAGCACTTTCAATTTGGATATAAGCCACAGAAAGCGAGGAGGTTTCAAAGTTAATAATTCACTGCACAGGATTTCCTACCTGGAAATACTTTTGCTGGTCCCTCTGTGGCATTTTTATTGTCATTATTATTCAAGGTGTCATGGCTGCCGTGTTGATGAAATGTCACCAGCTCTAGAAAATGACAAAAGCATTGGATTTAATGTGTTTTTTTTCTTCACATTTTCAAAGTTTGACTTGTCTCCACAGTCTTGCTGGCTTACCAGGTTCAATGTTTGTGTCCAGATGTTTCTCAGAGCCAGCAACACTGTGAGCATCTCTGGTGTTTTCAGCTGGACGTGATGTTGGTGATTCTGCAGAGAAAGATAAGAGGTGG